>NC_061111.1:133511696-133549159 GCF_002878395.1 Capsicum annuum
ATCTCAAATTCATATGCAATATTACCAACCCTTCTCAAAACCACATAAGGACCAACATACCGGGGACTGAGCTTCCCCCTTTTCCCAAACCTCACCATTCCCTTCAGAGGAGACATATTTAGGAAAACCTTATCCCTAACCTCAAACTCCAAGCCCCTATGTATTACATCTCTATAGGACTTTTGGTGACATTTGGTAGCCTTAAGCCAATCTTGTATCTCCTTTACTTTTTCCATAGCCTAGTAAACTAAATTTGGGCCAAATATATCTACCTCACAGAGCTTGAACCATCCAATAGGAGATCTTTACGTCCTACCATAGAATACCTCAAAATGGGCCATCCCAATGCTAGAATGGTAGCTATTTTTGTAAGTAAACTCTAATAGAGGTAGATTCTTAACCCAATTACCACCATAATCAATCACACATGCATGAAGCTTTTCTTCCAATGTATGAATTATCCTTTCTTCTTGCCCATCCATCTACAGGTGAAAAGAAATACTTAGACTAACCTTAGTACCCAATCCCTTCTAAAATGACCACCAAAATTTAGCTAAAAAATTACGTACCACAATCAGTGATAATCAAAATAGGTACCCCATGCAGCTTCACTGTCTTATAAAGATACAACCTCATATAATCACCAGCTAAAACATTAGTCCTCACTAGCATAAAGTGATCTGACTTTGTCATCCAATCCACGATGACCCAAACCAAATCAAATTCATTCTAAGTCCCAGGATGACCGGTACTGAAATCCATAGTTATCACTTGCCATTTTCATTTTGGCAATTTGATTTCCTAATACAAACCCCCAAGCCTCATGTGCTCAACTTTTACTTGTTGACACACCAAACATTTGACTACAAAATTAACCACACCCTTCTTCATACCATTTTACCAATACATCTCCTCGAGATAATGATATATTTTGTCAAATTAGGATGAATAACATAGAACAATTCATGTGCCTTAACCAATACCCTTTCTCATAAGCCATCGATGTTAGGAACACATAGCCTCCTTTGGTACCACAAGGTAGCATCACCACTAATCTCAAATATCATTACCTTTTTCCTACCTACATTACCCTTGACTTTCATCAAGATAGGATCTAGAATTCTCTTCTGCTTGATCTCTGCACCAAGAGATGATCGAACAACTTCCTGTACCAATACACCACCATTTTTGGAGTCAAAAAGTGAAACTCTAAGATTAACCAAGTGGTGAATATCCTTCACCAACTTCTTTCTTTCCTTATCCATATGATCAAAACTACCAATGGACAACCTACTAAGAGCATCAACAACAACATTAGTCATACTTGGATGGTAGTAAAGAATCATGTCATAGTCCTTGAGAAGCAAAAGCCATCTCTTCTACCTGAGATTAAGCTCTTTCTGAGTGGACACGTATTTTAGACTCTTATGATTAGAAAAGATGTCCACGTGCACTCCATAAAAAAAGTTCCACAAGATTTTTAAGGCAACCAACACTGCTAAAAGCTCCAAATCATTAGTAGGATAGTTCTTCTTATGTACGTTCAATTGCCTAGAATCATAGATAATCACCTTTCTATGCTACATTAAACACATAACCAAGTCCCACCCGGGATGCATTAGAGTAAACCATAAACCCCTTATTGTCGTTAGGCAAAGTCAAAACTAAAGTTGAAGTTACCTTATCGTTCAGCTTCTTAAAAATAACATCACAAGTATTCAACAAAGAAAACTTCACCTTCTTCTGAGTCAACATAGTCAATTAGGTAGCTATAGTTGAAAAAACTCTAAAAATCTCCTTTAATACCCAGCAAAACCCAAGACACCCCTAATATTCTTTAGAGTTGTGGGTGCAGGCCACCTTTTAACCACCACCACCTTTTGTGGATCCACCATGATCCCTTCACTTGAAAATAATATGACCCTAAAAAGTGAGATCGTTGAAATAGAATTCATATTTAGAGAATTCAGCATACAACTAATGCTCTTTTAAGGTCTGCAACACAACACAGAGGTAATTATCATGACCCACCTCACACTTAGAGTAAAACATAATTCATCAATGAACATAATGACGAAAAATCCAAAAACTAATAGAATAGCCTATTCATCAAATCTATGAATACCATTGCATTATTAGTCAAACTGAATGACAAACTAACAATTCAAAGTGCCTATACCGGGTATAGAAAGTCATCTAGAGATATCCACCTCACTTATCTTAAGCTAATGATACCCTAACCGAAGATCTATCTTAGCAAAGAATTTGGCACCCTGCAACTGATATAATAAGTCATCTATCCTTGGAAGAGGATACTTGTTCTTAACCTTCACCTTATTCAACTGCCGATAGTCAATACACATCCAAAGGGAACCATCTAACTTATGAAGAAATAACATTGGTGCACCCTACAGGGATACATTAAGACAGATGAAACCTTTATCCAAAAGATCATTAAATTGCTCCTTGAGTTCCCTCAACTCAGCTGGAGCCATTCTATAAGGTGGAATAAATATTGGACAAGTGTTCAGAACCAAATCAATCCTAAATTTAGTCTTCTTATCCCGATGAGCACCAGGAAGATCATCCAAAAAGACTTTAGAAAAATCATTCATCACCAAAACCAAATGTAGAGAAAAACCTTCAAATTTAAAGTCTTTAACATGGACTAAATAATATGGACACCCTTTAGAGATTAATATCTAAGCTTTAATATATGATATATACTTCCCCTTAGGATATACCGAACCACTCTCCCATCAATAATCGGTTCACCAGGGAACTTAAAGATAATGTTATGAGTTCAACAATCTAAAGATGTATAGCATGAGTGTAACCATTCCATCCCCAGAATAATATCAAAATCCATTATATCTAACTCAAACAAATCCACCAAAGTTTCCTTACTACCAATAGATACCCCACACCACCTACAGACTCTTTTAGAAACCATAGAGTCACCTACCTGCGTAGAAATAAGAAAAGGATTCAAAATAACCTTGGGATCAAAACCAAAATACACAGCCATAAATAGGGTCACATAAGAAAGAGAAGACCCTAGATAAAGTAAATAATAAAAATCCATTGAAAAGAGTTGTAACATACCATTCACGACATCAAGCGATGCTTAGGATTACTATCGGTTAGTGAGTGCACATAACAATTTTTGGCCTGTCCTGGAACCAAAAGCACAAACAGATGCAGAAGCAACACCTTTTGGTCCAGGAGAAGATGAAGAGGCAACTAGAACCTTATTTTCCCCTGAAGCGACTTCACTAACCGGATATTTTCTAAGTATATGGCTAAGCTTACCATATTTAAAATACCTGTCACTCCCTTCATCAAAGAAACCATAATATAACTAGCCATAAAAACCTACAGTGAGGACTTATAAGGCTGATTGAGCCCTACCAGCATGATATTGAGCTCTTGTACCCTAAAGTTATGGCCACCCTACTGACGCCTATCACTCGACTACTTTGGGTATGGAGCACTAGCTTTAGGGAATGAACCAGAACTCCCCCACTTCTTCTTTGGACACTTACTATTATACCAACCACTTTGTTATTGACCACACTACTCAAAGAACCTGAACTTCTTACCCTTCCTTTCCTCTATCTCAGCCTACTTTCTTTTTTCTTTCTCTACTTGTTGTATATAAATAACTAACTTATAAATATACATGTTCTTGATAAACCATATAGTCTTTCTTTCAAGGATTTAAATCTTGAGACAGTCTTAAAGCAAACTTTCTTATCTTAGCCCTCATATCCAGCACCAATTCTCAAGCATATCTAGAACTGGTAAAATTTTAAGGTATACTCCATGACTAAAATCTTTCCCTATTTCAGATCAACAAACTTCTCCACCTCTGCTTCCTTTAGCTCATGAGCAAAGAAGTAATCTAGGAATGCTTAGAGAAAGCCTCCCATAGAAAATACTTATCAACCTCACCCCTTTCCAAATCCCATTCCTCGTACCATTTGTATGCCTCATTCTTTAGCTGACAGGTAAAAATATTCAGCCCTTCCACATATATGGCCTGTATGACCCTAAAGATATTTTCCGTCTCAGGTAAAAAACCCTATGGATTCTACCCCACCTTAACACGAATAAAAGTTAGAGGATTTAACCTTATGAACTGGACAACACTTGTGATATCAGAAGATGTAATTCAAGATACACCACTCTCAGCCTGAGAAGCTACCAACTGACTAATCATATGATTCGTATGAAGAAACACAATATTCACCATATTAGCCTGACAAGGACTAGAAGGAATTGGTGGAACTATAAAAATATTTAGGACTAGACCCCTAGACTGAGTATGGATGCCCTGAGTAAAATATGTCCCATCATAATTATCCCTATTAGGGTAGAGAAGTTTCCATGAAATTCAAATCATCTATGCATGGTCTAAAAGGTGAACAAAAAAATCAAAGAATATACTAGGTCTCAGACTCCAAGCTTGAAAATAGAACAAAAAGAAGAAAAATATTTCCTAAATGCCTTGTAGCCTCTCTCTTATGAATGTAAAGTGCTACACATCCTTACAAGAGACTCTACTCGATCAATATAAGTGTGGACTCCCAATTGACTATGACCCTAAAGGTCTAATACAAAATTTACATAACCCAAACTAGGGCCTTATTGTAATAGGCATCCCAAGTCTAACCAGAACAAGGGAACAACCCCATTACCTTCCACAACCTCCAAACACATGCCCTAATTTAGATGAATTCCAAATGTATAAAAAGATAGAATTTATTACAACTCATTACTCTGGGATAGGTCTATGACTGTGACCTACCCAAACAAGTTCGACCATCAATTACCCAATTAATAACCATACCACAAACCAACTTATATACCCTATATCAAATGAGTTCCAAATATAATTATATATATTATCCAACAAAAATCATAAGACAAATAAAGTCAACTAGTATTATCTCCAATACCAATGCCAATACTAAGGCTGACATGAATACCAACACTGCCTATACCAACCCATCGTAGTTCCATAAAGCCTCTATCCTAAAGTAAAATAATGTCTACTTGGGCCATACCCCAACAATAGACAAAACCAATGTCTACAAAAGTACAAAGTATAAGAAATCATCAATGATATAAAATGGAACCTTTCAGAATATGGAAGCTTGCAACTTCAGTCCAACCGAGGTAATCCCAAATTCGATCTCTAAGAAAAATAAGAAGAATGACTGATTCCACATCGCATGGGGATACAGCCGCTCCAAGATGAGTCAGTGGGTAAATATTAGAAACTACTCAGGATACAAACAAAATAATCCAAACCTTTTAAAACTAAGTAAACTGTAACACCTCGTACATTCGAGCTAGAATTTAGAATGTTGTTCCTACCCGTATTGACTAAAACCAAATGACCTTTTTAACATATGTGAGATTATCAATCCTATGGTGTGGGAATACCTTTGAATATGAATTGACGTCCTAAAAATCACCCAACTCTAAGACGAGTTGAAGACATTTCTATCGATTAGGTTTTAGTGGACATTTCAACTTATGTCAATTTTCATAGACCATAACTCTTTATATTGATCGAACTAGAGATCCTACTATAAATCAATTGAACGGTCTTCAAAGTAGCTTACCAACGATACCAATTTTGCCTAAATTCAATAATCGAGCAAAAATTTATGACTTTGCAAAGTAGAGTATGTCGCCTAACAAATCACCTAAGTCCACTGGAATGGTTATGCAATAAGTTAAGCGCTTCCCAACCTATCTTATACCATAAGTTAGGTGCCACCTAGCCTAGATTAGGCTATGGGAAATGCAGCGCATACCTTATGGCCCAACGATGTAAACTCATCATTTTTAAATAATTTTAAGGGAAACTAAGTCCGTTCATATCCCAAAACCATCCCTAATCATTCTTAAACTAATTTATGCTTTATTAGGTGATGGGAAATGTGGCGCATACCTTATGGCCCAACAACATAAATTCATCATTTTTAAGTTATTTTAAGGGCAACTAAGCCCTTTCACATCCAAAACCATCCCTAACATCCTTAAATAAGTTTGAGCATTCAAGCTTAAAGGTCCAATCTTTTCAAAACTTCTTCAAGAATTCTTCACAACTAAGGTACGTGGGGTTTCTCCTAACCACATGGGCTTGTTTAAAAACACTTAAATATTGTTTAAAGTTTAGCAAGCATGAATTTCTAAAGGGGTTTTGAAATTATGATTTTAATTATGTGTCATGACTTTCTAATGACATTATTGTTTTGGTCTTAAGGCCTTTCCCCAAATTAATAGATGAACTTATATATGTATGTATGAAATAGAGATTCAAGATTGTATGGAGAGCATAAACATATAAAAATCTCTCTCTTGTTTTTAAGCTACTTGTTTTTATATGGGTTATGAACAACACGATTAAAATTTGAAGAATGATATGAATAAATTGATTATGGATTATGATTTGATTATGATTTTGAATCCAATAGGGGGCATTTTACTTGATGATAAATGTTAAAGGCATTTTAAAGAGAATTTCATGATTTTTCACTAATTTCACGACCACCACATGTTGTTGAAATATTGAAAAGAGAGTTTCTTGCATATGTTTACATGAGTTTTACCGTAAGAGTCCTTTCAAATTGATTAATTGATATGGTGGTCCCAAACTTTATGTTTTGAGATTAGCGATTATAATATCCTATAAAGAGCTTAGAGGTGCGACTTGCAAGTCAATGGTATAACGATACTATAGAAATGAATGCCATAATAGGGTAAGATTTTATGATTTGATTTTCAAAGAATACATGTATTAAAAGAGGTAAAAGTGGGCTTAAAGAGAGTTAGATGGTTACCTGAAGAAAGTATGAGTTCAAAAACTTAATACTAAATATTATGATTTGCCGATATGAGGTTGTGGTACCATGTCGTGTGGTTTTGCATACCTTGATTCATGTCATCACAATTTGGGACTATGGTTAGGAGCCCTGCTTTATGGTCTTGCACCCCACTATGACATGTTGATTTGATTGGGAACCATGGCACCATGCTATGTGGTCTTACATGTCACCCCATACTGATACTCCAATCCTTTTGGCAAACTTGGATTGGAGTCTTTGCTGCTGAGTTAAGAGAGGATTCCATATAGCCCATGGAATTGTAGATTGTAAGGTGTACCATCAAATTCAAAATTAAGATAAAAAGTGAGTCTTGAATTTCAGATAATTGTTCAAAGTCTTTTAATTAAGCCCATGTGTTTTCATGTATCATATATAAATTGATTTCAAACTACTCTCATCTATGTTGAATAAAAATTATTATTTTTGGATTTGCTCTGCATACCAATACAATTGTAATGGCCCCTTACCTTTTAAGATCTGAGGCTCAGTCTAGAGGTATTGCTAAGCCGTAAAGTTTTCAGACAGAAGTAAAGTGTGCAGTGGGTGAGCCTTCTTTATTTCGGAAGGCCTATTTCCTTCAGACTTTATCATTTATTTTTGGTTCAGGTCTGCTGGGGGCCTTGTCTCAGTTTCAGACAGTTGTTGTCGTCGCATGTAGTAGGGATTTTGCAAACTGATTCAGATGTTGTCTAGATATTGTTGGATTTCTTTCTTTATTTTCAAATTGAACTTAGAGCATGACCAAGGTTCCTTTATGATATTTTTTTGAATCTTTTGTTTATTGCATTAATGTTGTGCATGATTACGAGATAGAGAAGAGCATTCGGGTCTTCGTGGTTTGTGATACTCATTAAGGCTAGGGCCCCAACTTGGATCGTGAAAAACTTGGTATCAAAGCATGGTTTATGGTCCCAGGGTATCTATGAAATCATATCGGTAAAGTCTTGTTTATGGGTATGTAGCGCGCTATACTTATAAGATAGAGACTTCTAGGCGTTCAGGAACATTTTCCTTTTTTGTGATTTAGTTTGTTGTAGAGTATGAATATCCTCTATCAATGGTCTCTTGTATTTAAGAAAGTCATCATGCCTCTCTATCGCTCCAACAAATAGAATTCTCAAACTGATGATGTTCGTCCTACCCATGGGATGAGGAAACATAATAGGGCTCACACTCCTAAATTTGTTACTACGTCGAGAGTCCCTCCTATTTAGACCAGCCCACCTAGGGCACCTAGGGCTCCCCGATTTAGTGTTAACGAAACCTAACCACCTTAGAGAGAGATATCAAATGCTTAGTTCAGGTAGTCAATGCATAAGATTGCACAGTTGGTAGCTTCATAGACCCGATGGTCGAAATATGTTAGGTTTGTATCTAGTGCATCTGAGACTACACGAGTGGGTTAGTTTATGAGGTTTCACCTACCAAGATTTTGGGGTACAAAAGTGGAAGAGGATCCACAAGATTTTGTGGATGAGATGGAGAAAATTTTTTGAGCGATGTAGTGAATGAAGTGGAGGGGGTTGATTTAGCAACTTATCAACTTAAAGAGCTAGCCAATCAGTGGTAGAATGAATGGAAAAAATTGAGAGGTGAAAATGTTGAGCCTTCTGTGTGGGGCAAATTTGTGGAGGCTTTCTTGGACCGATTTTTTCCCTAACATACAGTAGGTGGAGGAACAGAAGAAGAGGGTTGCTAATGTAAGAGAAAAGGACAGACAATCCAAGAGGGCCAGACCGACAGATCAGAACTACAGTCAGCACCAAGATGGTAATTGGGGTAATAGGTGGCTAAATAAAAAGTTCTAAAGTAATGCTCTATCTTTAGTAAGTGATCTTATTCCCAGGTTGTGGGGTGAACAACTCTTCCTGTTAGGAGATTATCTTGGAGTACAAGCTTCCCAGTCCTAAAAGAGTGTAACTAATTCTTGTATGTTACACCCTTGCTATAGCAATTGAGGAAGAAATTATCTAGAGAGGTGTTATTCTGAGATTCGGAAGTGTTATTCTTATAGCCAAGTGGGCCATATATTCAGAAGGACTGTCTGCCAGCTGGAAGTAATCTAGGGGGAACTAAGTCTTAAGAAATGTCCACTGCTCCTCCTCCTAAAGGTATGACTTCAGCTACCTATGGTGGTCGCAACTGGTTTTATGCCTTATCTAACCACCGGGATGAGGAAACCTCGCTGGATGTTGTTGCAGGTATGTTATAAAATTTCTTCCTTGATATGTAAATATTGAAACACTTTTTTATAATTGGTGTTGTTAGATAATAAAATATGGTTTAAAGTGGTGGACATAGTAACTTAAGATTGTTGAGGTTTGTATTGTGGGAAGGAGGTAGTGAGTTAGATGCAATAGTTAAAATAACTCAGGTTAGAGAAAGTTATGATTTGTGTCCCTCAAGGGGGAAGGGGATGTCCTCGAAAGAATTTAGGGTCTTTATGTTAAATTATTAAGGGAAGTTTGTGTTCATGTGTATACCGATACCCCCTGTTATATTGAGAATTGTGATTATAGTTTGATAAGAAGCTAAGTTCTCAAGTTTAGGAGTATGACTTTGATCTAAGTGGGAGATGGTGAACTAAGGTAGTTTCCAAATTATCTCATTGTGGTAAGTTATGTAAGAGTCATGATAAACCTACTCCGATTCAAGAATGTTCCTCCTACTTCAGTTCAAGAGTTCATTATACCAATGTCTTATGCATTCTAGTCCTGCCAATGTCTACGGTTTGAGTTCTTTATGAAAGTCAAGTCAAGCTCCATTGTCCAAACAAGAAGAAATAATGTCCCTCTATGATTCAATACGCCAAGTATCCAAGCCATATGTTATGTTGCTCATGATCCATAAAAATCTTTGTTTGTCAGCATGCTTGGTCCTAAGAAAATATATTTCTACATATCACTATTCATTATATGTTGGGTTTAGATAAGGTGGAGAATTTTATGCCAACTAATAAGAAGTTCCAGTTCTCTAAATGAGGATAAATCGCTTCCAGTAGAAATCCTTGTCGTAGTTGCTAGCTACATAAATTTTGTCTTTATGACATATAGCTCATGATATGTGCAACCATGTTTCTCATAATGATCTTCCCTAAGAACCCACGTTGTGTTAGGTTTATGCTCTATGACTCTTTACTTATAATCTAGATACTTGATATATCAATCACTTTGTGATTGTCTCGTATCTTAACGCCAAGTCCTACCCTGACTAGATCAATGAATATGAGTTATGACTGAGTAGTATTTCTCCCATCTATGATGCTTGTGCTCGCATCCCTCAATGACCCTTCGATGCTAGTATGAGGGTGGTTGTAGAAGTGTATTAATGTGTTAGGTGGGGCTGTCGATGTTCTTAAAGATGAAAATTTTAATTTGATATCTTGAGTTAAGGCTATTAGGAGAAGGGGAAAGAAGGAGATGAACTATCATTATGAGAAATAGGAGGGAATGAGATATATGGCAATGATCTTTGTGAATATGATAGAATTTTCTGGTCTTAATAGGGGAAATCCATGAAGTGGGTGTAGTAATGAATATCTTGAATGTTGTAATTGATAAAAAATCAGCACATATACTATGTGGTTAGTATTCCTTGAAATAAGACTTAAGGCTATTGGATTATAGTGATGAGATGAGGTGATTTCTTAATTTGATGGAGAGAATAGGGTCCCTCGTTATACCTCTTTCCTTTTAGTTGGGCTTCAACGTAGAAGTATTATATGGCAGGATACAAATTCTTATGGTTAGGTGTGTAGTTAGGTATGTTACAGGAGAATTTAAAGTTGGAAATGATAAAGTATGTTGATTAATGTTGGGGTATAGATAAGTAATGTCTCTCAGCTCAAGTCTTTTCATTTTATTTGTATGATGGAAATACTAATATTCTTATGTCCCGCGAGAATATTTTCTCATATCTGGTACCTATCTTAATCAGGCCGAGAACTATTAGGAAATTTATGTTTTACGATGTTTTGATCATATGCCATAAAACACATGCCATGATCATGTCGATGTGAAGTTTTGTTATATCAAGTTTCGTAATTATCCATTTCCCCTAGGGGTTATCATAAAGATCGTGTGGTGCCTTTGCATAGTTTTGTTGAGGAAAAATGCTCAAATTAGTATTATGTCCTTTATCATACACTTTTGGAGCTTCAAGAAGTCCTTTCCCATAACTCGAGGATGAAGGATTCCAAGGGCGATAATGTAACACCCTGTACTTTTGGGCTAGAATTTAGACTATCGTTCCTACCCGTATAGACAGCCTACTAAATATCAAATGAAAGGTATTTGAAGTAGATTTCCAACAATACCAATTTCTCCTAAATCAGATAACCGAGCCAAAAGTTATGACTTTGCAAAGTGGAATGCGATGCATAACAAATCGTCTAAGCCCACTAGAATGGTTATGCCATAACTTGAGCGCCGCCCAACCTAGCTTATTCCATAATTTAAATTCTGCCCATCCTAACTTAGGTGATGGGAAATACGGCGCATACCTTATTGCCCAACGACGTAAATTTATTATATTTAAGTCATTTTAAGGGAAACTATGTCCTTTCACATCCCAAAACTGTCCCTAATCATCCTTTAATGAATTTAGTCTTATTAGTAACTTCTAAACTCTCCTAAGATCCCAAGTTCATCCTTCATGAACACAAGAGGAAAAAACAACTAGGGTTTGAGCAATCAAGCTTAAAGGTCCAATCTTTTTGAAACTTCTTCACGAATTCTTCGCAACTAAGGTACATGGGTTTTTTCTTACTACATGGCCTTATTTAAAAACACTTGAATATAGTTTAATGTTTAGGAGGCATGAATTTTTAAAGGGGTTTATAAATTATGATTTCAATTATGTGTCATGAACTTTCTAATGACATTATTGTTTTGGTCTTGAGGCCTTTCCCCAAATTGATATATTAACTTATATATGTCTGTATGAAATTGAGATTGAAGATTGTATTGAGAGCATAAACATATAAAAGTACCTTACTTGGTGTTAAGCTACTTATTTCTATATGTGTTATGAACTACTCGATTTCAATTTAAAGCATGATATGAACGACTTGATTATGATTTTGAATGCAAGAGGGACATTTTACTTGATGATAAATGTTAAAGGAATTCTTAAGAGAATTGCATCATTTTACACTAGTTTCACGACCACCACATGTTGTTGAAATGTTGAAAAGAGAGTTTCTTGTATATGTTTACATGAGTTTTATCATAAGAGTCCTTTCGAATTGATTGACTGATATGGTGGTCCCAAACTTTATGTTTTGAGATAAGAGATTATAATATCCTACTAATGGCTCAGAGGTACGACTTGCAAGTCAATGGTATGACGATACCATAGAAATGAATGCCATAACAGGGTAAGATTTTCAGATTTGATTTTCGAAGAATACATGTCCTAAAAGTGTTAAAACTGGGCCAAAAGAGAGTTAGATGGTTACCTGAAGAAAATACGAGTTGAAATACTCAATACTAGAAATCGTAATTTGCCGACACTGGGTTGTCGCACCATGTTGTGTAGTCTTTTGTACCTTGATTCATGTTGTCAAAATTTGGGACAACTGTTAGGAGCCCTGCTTTGTGGTCTTGTGCCCTACTATGACATATTGATTTGATTGGGGACCATGGCACCATACTATGTTTTCTTAAGTATCACCCCATACTGATACTCCAATCATTACAGTAAACTTAGATTGAAGGCTTAGCCGCCAAGTTAAGGGAGAATTTTATATAGCCTATGGAATTGCAGATTGTAGGATGTACCATCTAGCTCAGAAGTAAGATAAAGAGTGATTCATGGATTTTAGATAATTGTTCAGAGTCTTTTAATTATGCCTATGTATCTTCATGTATCATATAAAAATTGATTTCAAATTTCTCTCATCTATGTTGAGTAAAATTATTATTTTTGTATTTGCTCTGCGTACCAGTACAATTATACTGACCCCTACCTTTAGGGTCTGAGGCTTAGTCTAGAGGTCCTGCTAAGCCATAGAGTTTTTAAACATAATAAAGTATGTAGTGGGTGAGCCTTCTTTATTTCGAAAGGCATATGTCCTTCAAACTTTGTCCTTTATTTTAGGTTTAGGTCTACTAGGGTCCTTGTCCCAGTTTAAGACAGATATTACTTTTATATCTGGTAGTGATTATGTAGACTGATTCAGATGTTGTCTAGATGTTGTTGGATTTCTTTATTTATTGTCAAATTAAACTCAGAGTATGACCATGGTTCCTTCATGATTTATTTTTTACATCTTTTTTATTACATGAATGTTTTGCAAGATTACCAGACAGAGAAGGGCATCTAGGCCTTTGTGGTTCGAGATTATTATTATGGCTAAGGCCTCAGCTCGGGTCATGACAAATATGGTATCAGAGCATGATTCATGGTCCCAGGGTGTCTTGTAAAATCGCATCGGTAGAGTCTTATTTATGGTTGTGTATCTTGCCACACTTATAAGCCAGAAGGCTACTTGGCATTTTGGAACGTTTCCCATCTTTGTGATTTAGTTTGTACTGCAGAGTTTGAATGTCCTATAGTCATTGGTCTCTTGTTTTTTAGAAAATCATAATGCCTCCCCATCACTCCAATGAATAGAATGCCCAAACTAATGATGTCCATCCCAATCAGGGGATGGGAACACATAATAGGCTTATACTCATTAATTTGTTGCTACTTCGGGAGTGGGAGTCCCTCCTTTTCAGACCATTCCACCTAGGGTACTGAAGGCTCCCTGGTCCGGTGTTAACTAAATCCAAACACCTCAGAGAGAGATATCAAGTGTTGAGTTTATTTAGTCGATGTATATGATTGCATAGTTTATGGATTCAAAGACCCAATGGTTGGAGGATGTTGGGTCTACACCTGGTGCATCGAGAATACACGAGTGGGTCAGTTTATGAGGTTGAACTCAACTTGATTGTTGGGTACAAAGGTGGAAGAGGATCTATAATAGTTTATGGATAAGATGGAGAAAATTTTTCAAGTGATGCATATGGATGAAGTAAAGGGGGTTGAGTTAGCATCTTATTAACTTAAAGAGGTATCCAATCAACGGTACATTGAGTGGAAAGATTTTAGGGGTGAAAATGTTAAGCCTTCTGTGCATGGCAAATTTGTGGAAGCTTTCCTAGGCTGATTCTTTCCCAGGATTTGAAAGAGTTCAAGGCTGAATAGTTCATGAACTTGAAACAGGGGAAGATGAGTGTCAAGGAGTATGCACTAAAATTTAATCAACTATCCCGTTATGCTCTGGAATTGGCGGTTGACATGAGGTCCCATATGAGAAAATTTTCATCCAATCTTTCGGATGACTTGGTGTTAGAGTTCAAAAGGGCAATGTTAAACATAGATATGGTGGTCGTAACCGATTTTATGCCTTGTCTAACCACCTGGATGAGGAAACCTCGCTGGATATTATTGTGGGTATATTATAAAATTTCTTTCATGATATGTATGTGTTGGCTTGCTTCTTATCATTGGCGTTGTTAGACAATAAAATGTGGAGTATAGTGGTGGAAATATTAACTTAAGATTGTTAAGGTGTGTCTTGTTGGAAGAAGTTAGTGAGCTAGATGAAATTGTTGAAATATCCCAGGTTGGAGAAAGTTATGATTAGTGTCCCTAAAAAGGAAGGGGATGTCCTAGAAAGAATTTAGTGTCTTTATGTTAAATTATTAAGGAAAGTTTCTGTTCATGTGTATACGATACCCCATGTTGTATTAAAAATTATGATTATCAATTGATAAGAAGTTAAGTCCTCATGTTTAGGAGTGTGACTTTGATATAAGGAGGAGATGGTGAGCTAAGGTAGTTTCCAAATTTATCATTGTGGCAAGTTAGGGAAGAGCCATGATAAACCTACTCTTATTCAAGAATGGTCCTCCTACTTCTGTGTAAGAGTTCATTCTACAAATGTCTTATGTATTCAAGTCCTACCGATATCTGTGGTTTGAGTTCTCTATGTAAGTCATGTCAAGCTTTGATATCCAAAAAAGAAGCAATAATGTCCCTCAGTGATTCAATACTCCAAGTATCCAAGCCAATATGTTATGTTGCTCATGAGTCATAAAAATCTATGTCTGTCAGCATATTTGGTCCTAAGAAAATATATGTCTACATGTTATGATTCATTCTATGTTAGGTTTAGATAAGGTGGAGAAGTTTATCCTATCTTATAGAAATTCCAGTTCTCTAAATGATGATCAATCGATTCGAGTGGCAATCCTTGTCTTAGTTGCTAGCTATATAAATTTCAGCTTTATGGCATATAGCTCATGATATGTACAACCATGTTTCTCATTGTGGTCTTCCCTAAGAACCTATGTTGTATTGTGTTTATGCTAAATGAATTTTCTTTGATGATCTAGACACTTGATAAATGAAGAACTTTGTGATTGTATTGTATCGTCACCCCATGTCCCACCCTAAGTAGATCAATGAATATGAGTTATGATTGAGTAGTGTTTCTCCCATCTATGATAATTATGCTCGGGTTCCTTAATGACCCTTCGTATGATAGTATTAGGGTTGTTATAGAAGCGTATTAATGTGTTAGGTAGAGGCGTAGATGTTATTGAAGGTGAAGATTTTTATGTGATATCTTGAGTTAACTCTATAGGAGAAAGGGAAAGAAGGATATGAACTCTCATTAGGAGAAATAGTTGGGAATGAGATATATGGAAATGATCTTTGTGAATATGATTGAATATTCTGGTCTTAGTGTGCGAAATCCATGAAGTGGATGTAGTAATGATAAGCTTGAATGTTTTGATTGATGAAAACTCAACACATGTACTATGTGGTTAATATTCCCTGAAATAAGACTTGAGACTGTTGGATTATAGAGATGAGGTTAGGTGATTTCTTAATCGGATGGAGAAAATAGGGTCCATAGCTATCACATCTTTCCTTCTAGTTAGGCTTCAACACAGAAGTATTATATGGAGGGATACAAATTCTTATGGTTAGGTGTGTTACAGGAGAATTGTATGTTTGAAATGATAAAGTATGTTGATTAATGATGGGGTATAGACAAGTAGTGTCTCTTATCTAAAGTCTTTTCATTGTATCTGTATGATAGAAATGCTAATAATCTTATGTCCCGCAAGAATATTATCTCCATTCTGGTACCAATCTTAATCAGGCCGAGGACTCTTAGAAAAAGTCATATTTTACGATGTTTTGATCATGTGCCATAAAACACATGCCAAGATCATGTCAATGTTAAGTTTTGTTATCTCAAGTTTCGTGGTTACCCGTTTCCCCTGGATCGTATGATGCCTTCGCATAGTTTTGTTGAGGACAAATGCTCAAATTAGTATTATGTCCTTTATTCTACCCTTTTAGATCTTCAAAAAGTCTCTACCCATCATTCGAGGACGAATGGTCCCAAGGGAGTGATAATGTAACACCCCATGCTTTTAAGCTAGAGTTTAGACCGTGGTTCCTACCTGTATATACCCAAACCAAATAATTCCATGTTAATATATGTGAGGTGCTCAATCCTGTGGCGGGAATACCTTTGAATACGAATTGAGGTCCCAAAAATCCCCCAACTTTAAGACGAGTTGAGGACATTTCTTTCGATTAAGTTTTAGTGGACATTTCAAGTTATGTCAACTTCTATTGACCATAACTCTTTCTATTGACCATAACTCTTTGTATACATCGATATAGAGATCCTACTATATATCAAATGAAATGACTTCGAAGTATCTTTCCAACGATACCAATTTCTCTTAAATCCGGTAACCGAGCAAAAAATTATGACTTTGCAAAGTGGAGTGTGTTTCCTAATAAATTGCCTAAGTCCATTAGAATGGTTATGCCATAAATTAGGAGCCGCCCAACCTAGCTTATACCATAAGTTAGGCGCCGCCCAGCCTAGCTTAGGCTATGGCCAATGCAGCGCATACCTTAAGGCCCAATGACGTAAATTCATCATTTTAAAGTCATTTTAGGGTAACTAAGTCCTTTCACATCCCAAAACCATCCCTAATTTTCCTTAAACAAATTTAGGCTTATTAGTAACATCTAAACTCTGTAATATCCCTAGTTCATCCTTCAAAAATACAAGAGGAGAAAATAACTAGGGTTTTGAAATTATGATTTCAATTATGTGTCATGAACATTTTAATGACATTATTATTTTGGTCTTGAGGCCTTTCCCAAAATTGACTTATTAACTTATATATGTATGTATCAAATTGTGATTGAAGATGTTATTGAGACCATAAACATATAAAAATCCCTCTCTTGTTGTTAGATGCTTGTTTCTATACCGGTTATGAACAATTCTATTTCAATTTGAAGCATGATATGTATGACTTGATTTTGGTTTATGATTTGATTATGATTTTGAATGCAAGAGGGGCATTTTACTTGATGATAAATGTTAAAGGCATTATTAAGAGAATTGCATGATTTTTCACTGATTTTACGACCATCATATGTTGTTGAAATGTTTAAAAGAGAGTTTCTTGCATGTGTTTACATAAGTTTTATAGTAAGAGTCTTTCGAATTGATTGACTGATATGGTGGTCCGTAATTTTATGTTTTGAGATAACATATTATAATATGTTAATAATGGCTCAGATGTGTGACTTGCAAGTTAATGGTATGACGTTTCCATATAAATGAATGCCATAACAGTGTAAGAGTTTAAGATTTGAGTTTCAGAGAATACATATCTTAAAAGAGTTAAAAACAAGCTTAAAGAGAGTTAGATAGTTACCTAAAGAAAGTACGAGTTGAAAGAATCTATACTAGAAACAGTGATTTGCGTACCCGGGGTTATGGTACCATGTTGTGTGGTCTTGTGTACCTTGATTCATGTCATCCCAGTTTGGGAATACGGTTAGGAGCCCTGCTCTGAGGTCTTGCATGCTACTATGACATGTTGATTTGATTACGGGCCATGGCACCATCCTATGTGGTCTTGCGTGTCACCCCATGTTGATACTACAATCCTTGCAACAAACTTGGATTGGAGGCTTCGCCGCCGAGTTAAGGGAGATTCCATGTAGCCCGTTGAATTGCAAATTGTAGGGTGTACCATCTAACTCAGAAGTAAGATAAAGAGTGAGTAATGGATTTCAGATAATTGTTCAGAGCCTTTTAATTATGCCCATATGTTTTCATGTATCATAGATAAATTGATTTCAAACTGCTCTCATCTATGTTGAATAAAAATTATTATTTTTTGATTTGCTCTGTGTACCAATACAATTGTATTGACCCCCTACCTTTCAGGGTCTGAGCCTCAGTCTAGAGGTCCAGCTAAGCTATAGAGTTTTTAGACAAAAGTGAAGTGTGTAGTGGGTGAGCCTTCTTTATTTTGGAAGGCCTATGTCCTTTAGAATTTTTCATTTATTTTGGATTTAGGTCCGCTGGGTACCTTGTCCCAGTTTCACACAGTTGTTGTTTTCGTATGTAGTAGAGATTTTGTAGACTTATTCAGATGCTGTTGGATTTATTTCTTTATTGTCAAATTGAACTCAGAGCATGACCATGGTTCCATCATGATCTATTTTCTGCATTTTTCTTTATTGCATGAATGTTGTGCATGATAACTAAACAGAGAAGGGCATCCGGGCTTTTGTGGTTTGGGATGTCATTACGGCTTAAGGCCATGGCTCGGGTTGTGACAAAAACCAACCATTTGCATTCACAACAATACACTATATATATATATATATATATATAAATTAAATATATATATATATATATTGTAACACCTCAAAATCTAGTTCCAAGATGCCACACAGTGCTTTGAAGTACAAGTAGTCTGGGGCTAACCCTGGCTGCTAGCTACTAAATATTAATCTTAAAATAGGGAAATGTGAATGTAAACTCATAATAAATGCAGAAAATTGTCTGAATTATCTGAGAATATCTAAAAAAATACTAATCTCATCAACCAGATAAAGCAAATACTAAAAATCGAAGTACTGGAATGAAAATCTAAAACTTAATCTAGTAGTCCGACAAGCCTCTATTGACTGAATCTAGCGAGCCACTGGGACAGGCCCCAGCTGACTCAAACTATCTGAAATTAACACTGAAACATCTACTAATAAACTAGAGATCTGAATATCTATGTCCTTAAACTATGAGGGCACACCAAATGTAGCGATGTAGATGAGATGCTTGAAAATCACTCACGTTGCTGAGACTGAGCACCTGAACCTACATTATGAGACAATGTAACACATAAACATATATGTGGATCAGTACTTTGAGGTTGTACTAAGTATATTGGGGTGAATGAAATAAGTAAACAATATTATCACAATTCATAAAATCAGGCATGCTAAATGTAAATGACACACATAGGCTTGAGTAAATCTGAAATCTGAAGATTATAAATCATGAATAGTAAAGCATATAAATGTAAATATTGTGAGACATAACAGTTAGTTCTAAAATCGGTATTCTGTTCTTATTCTTAAATCATCTAGGCTATGGAAAATCCGTAAGTCTGTATAGAAAATACTTTATCTAAGGGATTTAGAAATCAAAAAACTTATTCTTCATAGGAGATTCTTCTAACTGAGATAAACCATGTGAGCAATCATAGAGTCCAACATTCTTGTCCCTCTAAAAAGGAAACCTCACATTGGGGAGAGGATTCATGCTTTTGCCAGGGAGTATAACCTATCTATGTGATCACATATCTATCTTCCACGTAGAAGTGAGAACAATCTATATCCTATGTTGGCACAAAGTTTTGGGGTATGAAAGCATAGTAACGTACCCATCTCGATGCTAAATACTAGTCCCATTAAATCTGTATGCTCATTCTGATAGAAATCCACTTTTAAAATAGTAAAATGGTTTATAGTAAAAACAAATTGTATATCTATAAAGCTAAATCTAAAATCTGAATCTGTAAAGTAGATTCCAAATCTATTCTGAGACCAAAAGGTCAAATCTTTATCAGTAATCTAAAAGGAATCTAGTCATAGGGTGCTTATAGCCCAACAAATCTTGAAATAGCAATCTTTAATTAGGGCTTATTGACTCATGCATCAATCTCATGTCAAACAATTAAAATGTTCATGCTTGATAACGTAAACATTGGTAAATTAAATCAAAATATGGAAATTTCTGCAATATGTATGAAAAAATGAACATAATCATGTTGTTCAACTTTTAAATCTATCAAAATCTCATAGTATTTTAAATACCAATATTGAGTATAAACCCTAAGTCCAATTTCATGGGAAATAACATAAAACTCAGTAAAATTGTAACTAAAATAAGTTTTGGGCACAAGGATGAAAGGATTATCCTTGTTGAAGAATCCGCATACCTTAATTGATGATCTTGGATGAAAAGCTTGAATCTTGGATTGCTATTGATGCTTTAAAAGTTGAATTCTAAGAGTTCTTGAGTTGAAAATCCTAATCTTGAGCTTTCTTGGAGGATTAGTGGAAGAATTGGGTTTCTTAGAGAAGGAGCTTTTGGTTTCTAGGGTGTTGCTTTTGAAGAGAAAGATGAATAATGAGAATAAAGTGCTTGGAATGTGATTAATCTTTTATTTTGGACGTATTGTAGCTGGGTAATTTACCAAAATACCCTCTTTAAACCCCTAAACGGACTGGAAAAATGTAATGTTTTCCAAACTGAGTGCCAACCGCGATACACCACAATCGCGGTGGCTCACTTCAATTATGCCAATTGGTAACTTGGCAGACTCTACACCAAAGAGCAATCGTTGTGCCCTTTTTGTTAGCCATTTTAGCTAATGGCATGATGCGCCCAAATTGTGGAGTCTCACTGGGAATGAGACAATTGGAAAAATGGGATACTCTTAATACGAGGCTATCTCCTATGGCCACTGGAATTTGAAAATTGTAATTTAAATTGTCTTTCCTATGCGCTATCGACTAAATGACGGTGTTTTATGACTAGAATTTAAAATAGCCCTAACTCCTTACTCGGTAGTCAGATTTAGGCAAATCTTATATCATTGGAATGCTTATTGAATTTCCCACAAAATGGGAGGTCTAAATCTGACAAATTCTACAGGAAATAAATGATTAATTTTGGGAGATATCCCTTAACACTCTAAGGACAAATTTAAGATAAGAAAAGTATAGGGTATTATAGTATCTCTCCCTTGGGAATATTTATACTCGAATGTTGCTGATTATACTAAGAATACTGAGGAATCTAAGGATATATGATAGCATATACAACTAAAATAAATTGCAAATATGAATCTAAACTATTCTGAGCTTCTAAGTAATTCTAAGAGTGCATGAACTTACACGAGGACAACTAAATAGATGAGTCTGTGATTAGAAAAGAACTGTATTAAGGAAGAGTATTACCTTTGGCTACAACTGAGTTCATGGAAAAGAGGTGAGGGTACTTGGCTTACATATCTTCTTCTGCTTCCCAAGTACCTCTGTCAACTACCTGATTCCTACAAAGATCTTTGACCAAGGGAACTTCTTTGATCCTTAGTCTATCGATCTAATTATCTACAATCTCAATTGGAATATCTTCGTATAAAAGGCTATTCTGAATATCTGAGTTTTCTAAAGGAATTACAATGGTGGAGTCACCGATGCACTTCTTAAGCATAAAGACGTGGAATACAGGATTAATGACTGACAAGTCTGCGGGCAACTCAAGCTCATAAGCTACTGTCCTAATTCGACTCAGAGTTCTGAAAGGGCCAACATACTGGGGACTAAGCTTCCTTTTTTTTTACCAAATCTCATCACCCTCTTTCATGGGTGAAATCTTCATATATACTAAATCACTAATATCTAACTCGAAGTCCCTTCATCGCACATCTACATATGATTTCTGATGACTCTAGGTTGCTTTAAATCTTTCTCTAATCAATTTAAGTTTCTCTATAGCTTCAAACACTATGTCAGGCCCAATCAAAGTGACCTTACCCACTTCAAACCAACCTATGGGGGATCTACATCTCCTTTCATAAAGAGCCTCAAACGGGGTCATCTGTATGCTAGAATGCTAACTATTATTATAAGCGAAACAAATAAATGGAAAATGCTCATCCCAACTACCTTTTAAATAAAAAAAATATGCCCTCAACATATCTTCTAGAGTTTGGATGGTTCTCTCTGCTTGACCATTTTTATGAGGATGAAAAACTGAACTAAGATGGACTTGGGTACCAAAACCCTTCTAAAAAGCTCTCTAAAACTGAGAGATAAACTGAGTACCACTATCTAAAATAATAGACAAGGGAACTCCATGCAGTCTATCTAACTCTCTGATGTAAAGCTTAGTATAGTCTCAAGCTGTATTAGATGTATGAACGGGCAAGAAATGCACTGACTTAGTCAATTTATCTACAATTACCCATATTGAATCATGCTGATAATATGAATGGGGTAAACCAGTTACTAAATCCATGTTCACCTCTTTCCACTTCAAAGTGAGAATACCAAGCTGTTGTAACATACCACCAGGTCTTTGGTGATCTAACTTAACCTATTGACAAGTTGGACACTTAGCTACGAAATCTGCTATATCTTTCTTCATACCATTTCACCAATAGATTTCACGGATGTCACGATACATCTTGGTAGCACCTAGATTAATAGAAGAACACGTACCATGCGCTTCCTCCATAATCTACTGCCTCAAATCATCAACACATGGAACACATAATCTACTTTGGTATCTCAACACACCATCTACACCTTAGGAGAACACCTTTAGCTTTTGGTCTTTAACTGACTCCTTCAGTTTAACCAAACTAGAATCATGTCTTGCTTCTCCTTCACTTCTGAAACTAGGGAAGATTTAGAACTACTCTGAACCCAAACATTATCTTCAGCTGAATCAACAAACCTAACACTTAATTTAGCCAAACTATGAACTTCTCCAGCTAACTGCCCATAGACAACCTACTAAGGGCATCAGCCACTAAATTGGCCTTGCCTGGATGATACAACATACTAATGCCATAATCTTTCAACAATTCTAACCATCTTCTCTAACAATGATTCAACTCACTCTGACTAAACACATACTGTAAACTTTTGTGGTTTTTGAACGCATCAGCATGTACACCATACAAATAATGTCTCGTGATTTTCAAAGAAAACACAACATCAGCTAACTCAAGATAATGGGTTGGGTAATTCTTTTTGTGAGGCTTATACTGTCTAGAGGCATTGGCTATGACCTTACCTCTATACATCAACACACAACCCAAACCAACTCTAGAGGCATCAAAATATACCACAAAACCATCTGTACTATCGGGTAATGCTAAGACTGGGGCTAAAGTGAGTTGTGTCTTCAACTCCTAAAACTCTTCTTGTAGGAATCTGGCCATTGAAAATTAACTTTTGTTTGGGTTAATCTAGACATAGGAGACATAATAGACAAGATCCCTCAACAAAATATCTATAATAACCAACTAGACCCAAGGAACTCCCAAAGGTTTGATAGAGAGATAGGTTTAGCCCAATTTCTTATGACTTTTATCTTTTGGGGATCAACTATAATACCATCGACAAATATAATGACTGAGAAAGGCTACTGATCTTATCCAAAGTTCACACTTGCTATATTTGGCGAACAGTTGATGATCTCTAAGAGTTTCCAAGATAATTCTAAGATGATCTACATGGTCATTCTCACTACAGGAGTACACAAGGATATCATCTATGAATACTTTGAAAAACATGTCTAGATACTATTTGAACACTCAATTCATGAGGTCCATGAAAGTTGTTAGAGATTTGGTTTAACCGAAATACATGACTAGAAACTTAAAATGATCATAACGGATCCTGAAGGCTGTCTTTGGAATATCACAATCCCTTACTTTAAGTTAATGCTAGCCGGATCTAAGGTATATCTTTGAGAAATAACTTACACCTTAGAGTTGATCAAATAGGTCATCAATTCTAGGAAGAGGGTATTTGTTCTTGACTCTGACCTTGTTTAGATAACGATAGTCAATACACATACGCAAGGAACCATATTTCTTTTGCATGAATAGGATGGGAGCTCCCAATAGGGAAACACTAGTCCTTATAAAACCTTTATCTAAAAGATTTTTCACTTTCTCTTTAAGCTCGGTAGGAGACATACAATATGGAGGTATAGAAATAGGCTGAGTATCTGGAAGAAGGTCAATACCGAATTTTATTTCCCTACTGGGAGGTACCCCTGGTAAATCTTCAGGAAAAACATCAAGAAACTCATTAACTACACTAACAGAATGAACTATTAGAGTCTCAGACTTAGTGTCTCTTACTTAAATAAGATGGTAGATACACCCTTTGGAGATCAACTTTTTGGCTTTATGATAAGATATGAAATGACCTTTGGGAGACACCAAATTACCTAACCACTTAAAGACTAGCTCATCTAGAAATTGTAACTCCACTACTTGAGTGCGACAATCTATATATGCATAACAGTAATGGAGCCAATCCATACCAAGAATAAGATCAAAGTCAACCATATCTAACTTTATCAAGTCTGCTAACATGATTTTATGAAGGACACTGATAGGACATTTTCTATGTATCTACTAATAACAAATGACTCACCTACTGGAGTAGAAACCAAGAAGGGCTTAGAGATCTTTTTAGAACTTATCTCAAAATTTTCTGCAACTAATGGGGTCATATAAGAGAAAGTCGACCCAAGGTCTAACAACATATAAACATCAAGATAAAAAACACGAAGCATACTTGTAACAACATCTAGTGTATCCTCCTTTCCCTGATGGGATGGTAAATCATAGAACCGATTCTTCCACTGATCGCCATCAGTACTGGATAAAGTGCCCTAAGAAGGAGCTGGGCGACCTAGATGAGCTGACGTACTAGCAGCTTGAGTCTGGGGATGAACATCCCTATTTCCTAGTCTCGCATGTGGGTACTCTTTGATTCTG
Organism: Capsicum annuum; assembly: GCF_002878395.1. Classification (NCBI taxonomy): domain Eukaryota; kingdom Viridiplantae; phylum Streptophyta; class Magnoliopsida; order Solanales; family Solanaceae; genus Capsicum; species Capsicum annuum. The sequence continues at coordinate 133,536,526 of NC_061111.1, forward strand.
TGACCCATCTATCCATAACCATAACAACCTTTTCGACTCCACAAATATTCACCCGCATGATTGGGCTTCCCACTAAAACTATTTTGAGATCTGGACATAGACGACTTACCTTGCTATTCCTGTGTATCTTAGAGAATGGGAGCACTAGCTGAAGAAGGTAAAGTCATAGACAAATGATTTTGAAACTGTAGATGATTTCCTCCTTGAGATCTAGCCTGGCAATGCTCAAACTACCCTGTTCTAGCCTTCTTATTTACTCGCTCTATTTTTTTTCAACTTCTCTACGTTAATTTACTAAGTGTACATCATCAATCTAGAAAGATCTATGTCTCCAATAAGCATAGAAGTCCTAAACTCCATAACTACCAACCCAGACACACTAGTCACAAACTTACTCATGCTTGACCTAGGGTCAGCCATCTGATAATGGGCATACTTAGACAACTGGTTAAACTTGAGAAAATACTCCTCCACTGTCATCGACCCCTGCCTAAGTCTCATGAACTCTTATATCTTATCTTCTCTTATATCACAAGGAATGAACTTATCTAAGAATGCATCCTAAAATATCTGCCAAGTCATGGGAGTTGCATTCTCCCCTCTGTTTTTCTTCCACATCACTACCCAATCATATGCAATATCTTTCAGTATATAGGATGCCAATTCTACAATCTCGTCTTTAGAAACATGAAGAATTCGAGTGATCTTCTTTACCTCATCTAGATAAAACTATGGGTCCTCACCTACCTTTAACCCAAGGAATTTTTACGGGTTTATTGAAATAAAATATCAAATCCTGGTTGTAGATAAGTCCAGTCTTGCTAAAGTAGGACTGAATCCCAACGGTTTCCCTAAACATTAGCTATTACATCTTGGGCTAGCTCCTAAAAGGAAACTTGAAACTCTACATATGACACATTCTCATTCAAAGGATCTACGGGCTGAGGTGGTTGGTATCATTTTTGAGTGCGTTAGCTCGACGAGGAGGTATTTTTTGTCATGTTAAAGCAAAAGTTAGAAGAAGATAGAGACACTGAATGCATGATAGATCATGAAATAAGAGATGATTTCCTAATATACTCCATAGCCTCTTGCTCATAGATATGGCGTGCTTTACACCAATGATTAAGACTCTGCATAACATGGATTTTTTGACTACCTTTAACTCTCTAAACCTTAGGCTCAGATACCAAGTTTTTAACACCCCAAAATCTAGTGCCTGGGATGCCACACGGTACTTCAAATTACAAGTATTTTTGAGATAAACCTGGCTGCCTTCTACTAAATCTTAATCTCAAAATATGGAAATATGAATGTAAACTCATAATAATTATGGAAAACTATCTAAATTATCTCAGTATATCTTAAAAATACTAATCTTATCAATCTGATAAAGCAAATACTAAAATTTTGAGTACTGTAACTAAAATCTAAAACTGAATCTAGTAGTCCGACAAGCCTCTACTGACTAAATCTAGAGAGCCATTGGGATAAGCCCCAGCTGACTCAAATTGTCTAAAATGAATACTGAATTATCTAATAATAAACTAGAGATCTAAATAAATAAATCCACAAACTATGAGGGCTCACCACCTGTAGAGATGTAGATGAGATTCTTGAAAATCACTCACGCTGCTGAGACTGAGCACTTGAAGCTACATTATGAGACAATGTAAAATATAGATGTATATGTAGATCAGTACTTTGAGGTTGTACTAAGCATATGGGTGCGAATGCAATAAGTAAACAATATCATCACAATTTACAAAACATGCATGCTAAATATAAATGACTCACATAGGCTTGAGTAAATCTGAAATCTGAAGATCATAAATAATGAATAGTAAAGCATATAAATGTAAATCTTATGAGTCATAAAACTTAGTTCTAAAATCTATATTTTGTTCTTATTCTCAAATCATCTGGGCTATGTGAAATCTATTAGTCTGTATAGAAAATACTTTATCTGAGGGATTTAGAAATCTGAAAACTTATTCTACATGGGAGATTCTTCTAACCGACATAAACCATGTGATCTTTCATGGAATCTAACGTTCTTGCCCTCCTAAGGAGGAATCCTCATGTTGGGAAAAGGAGTCATACTCTTTCCAGGGAATAATACTATTGTCAGTGAGTATAACCTATCTAAGTAATCACATATATATCATCCATGTAGAAGTGGGAACAATCTAAATCCTACATTAGAATGTAGTTCTGGGGTATGAAACCATAGTAACGTACCCATCTCGGTGATAAATAGTACTCACATGAAATCTGTACGCTCATTCTGATGGAAATCAACTTTTAAAATAGTATAATGGTTTATAATCAAAACCAACTGTATATTTGTAAAGCTAAATCTATAATTTGAATTTGTAAAGTGGATTAAAAATTTATTCTGAGACCAAAAGGTTAAATCTTTATCAATAATCTTAAAGGAATCTAGTCATAGGGTGCTTATAGCACCACAAATCTTGAAATAGAAATCTCTAATTATGGATTATTGACCCATGCATAAATCTCATGTTAAAACATCAAAATGTTCATACTTGAAAATATAAACATTGATGAATTAATTCAAAATCTGGAAATTTCTGCAATATGTATGAAAATATGAACATAATCACGTAATTCAACTTCTAAATCTCTCAAAATCTTATAATCTTTTAAATAAAAATATTGGGTATGAATCCTAACTCCAATTTCATGACAAATCACATAAAATTTACTAAATTTGTAATTAAAATAAGTTTTGGGCACGAGGATGAAAGGATTATTCTTGTTGAAGAACCCCACATACCTTAATTGATGATCTTAGATGATAAGCTTGAATATTTGATAGCTATTGATGCTTTTAAAGTTGAATTATTGGAGTTCTTGGGTTGGGAATCCTTAATCTATAGCTTTCTTGGAGAATTAATGGAGGAATTGGATTTCTTGGAGAATGAGCTTTTGGTTTCTATGGATTTGCTTTTGAAGAGAATGATGAATAATGAGAATAAAGTGCTTGGAATGTGATTAATCTTTTGTTTTGGATGGATTAGGGCTAGGTAATTTACCTAAATATCCTCTTTTAACTACTAAACATATTGGAAAACATAATATTTTCTGAACTAGGTGGCCACCGCAATAAGCCACTATTGCGTTGGCTCACTGGAATTGCTACAATTGGGAACTAGGAAGACTCTGCGATGTAGAGCCATCACGATGCCCCTTTGGTTTCCCATTTTAGCTAATCGCCCGATGCACCAAAATTACAAAGTCTCACTGGAATGGGACAATTGGGAAAATAGGCTTCTCCGCGATGTGAGGATATCATAGAGGGCTACTAGAACTTGACAATTATCATTTAAATTGTCTCAGTGACGTGCTATCGACTGAAATGGCAATATTTTACTACTGGAACTTAAAATAGCAATAACTTCTTACTGGTTGTCGGATTTAGGAGAATTATATCATTGTAAAGACTATTCTATTTCCCACATAATGGGAGTTCTTAATCTGGAAAATTCCACACAAAATAAATATTATTCATTTTGGGAACTATCCCTTAACACTCTAAGGACAAATTTAAGCTAAGAAGAGTACGGGGTACTACACACACACACATATATATAACCATGTTGGGAAAGGGAACCAGGTTTAGCTTGCAATTAAAACTATTAACCTTGGTATGTGTAACTTACTATCCTAGAACCACCCATGGGCTATATGTGTCAAGTGTAACCCCATGAATGGGCCGCGAAATGTATAGCTATACGAATAAGAGATACCATAGAAGTAAGGAATTCTCGACTACCTTTTGCTCTTCATGATACATATATACAAGTGTACTTTGGGGATTCCCGTGTACCCCGTAAGTATCATATATGGTTGTCATGAATAATCCACATGTCAGCAAACATGATTTTCCAGTGTCCGTCCATTGAAATCACACCTTTATGGTTAACTATCGCACCCCGCTGTTATTGCCCAATTAAAATAATTACCACATAACAACAACACCCTTCACTTTATTATTAACCAAGACTATAATAGTGGTATCGTAATACCATATACAGCATGCAAGCAATGTCCTTAGCCATCCTTGTTAAGTAAAGGGATTCCCATGTGACCATAGATTACGTTATAAAGCTCTCTTAGGGGAATCCTATGTACCCCACAAGTGTTTCATTATCAAGTTTTCTTGGGGGATTCTCTCGTACCCCACAAGACTTTCAATTTGACAAACCATAACCACCAAGACCTTAGCATTAACCCATTCTAGTCTATTTAAACCATTAATACTATTTAGGGTTCCATTAGATAGTTATACCATGCAATAGTGCAATCAAAGTCCAACAATATAGTAAAAGAATTCTCATAGGTATTTTATCAAACATGTTGAGGGCATAGTATTTCCAAAGAAAAACCAAGTACCAATTTGCCATTCCCATGAAATACAAATGTTCTAACCACCATAATAATATGAAAACCATAAGTAATGGACATAGTAAAACCATAACCAAACCTTTGTAATAAAATCCCCCAATAAATATTTAAAAACCCAAAACCATTCAACAATTATGCCATAAAAACAATTCATAAAATATGCCCTTAGTTGGAACTAACAATGAGGGAGAAGTATCTTGCCTTAGATTGAGAAAAAGATGAGAAGAAATCACCCCTATGAGCCTCAATTGACCACCTTGAGGGAAACCCTAGCTTTTGCTTAACCCAAGAGACTTAAGAGATTATTAGAGAGTTTAGAGTTTTTGATTGATTGTAAATTGGTTAAGATGAAACAAATAGGTGTTTTAAGTCATGGGGTCCTAAGGAGTTATAAGGGTAAATATCAAGAATACCTCTAAATTAAACTGTATTAATTTACCTCTGGAGGGCATAACCAACCCTCCATAACCATACCCTAGGGTATGGTGGTACCTACTGCTCATACCCCAAGAAGAATCTCAACCCCCACACTGAACAACCTATGAATATTAAGTCGCACTCCTACCCAATGATATGATTGTTACCCATAAGTGAAACCCTAGGTAGAATTAAGAGGGGTTAAAACTGTCTATCATACGAGTTAGACTATACCACTCATACCCTATCTTATGAATAAAGGTTAGACACTAGGTCTTAGATCTAAGTTAACTTACCATGTTTCTAATTAAGTGAAGAAAGACAAAACCATACGACCTATCACCCACCATACAACTCATACCCACCAAGTTATACCGATTCTAAAAAATCAACTACCTAACACTAGACAACATACAACTGGGTCACCTTACCCATACTCTCAACATACTACTAGTATAACAAGTCATATGATGTCCAGAAGGTCTAAAACCCAGGAAATTGCCAAGGACCAAAACCTATCGTGTTTTACTTAGCTATGCCTAGTGTACCCCTAATTGCATGGGAGAGACTGATTAAAATGAGCCATCAAGGATTATATCTTATTTTTTCCTAGGAGACTTATCTCTAGAGGTTATGAGTCTTATCTCTCTTATGTTTAAGATACTATTTTTTATAGTTCATCGCATGACTTTGCTCTTATTGTTTATGATTTTCCTAATGTTTTCACGATCGACCTTCTTGGTATTCTCTTTGTATGTGAGGTTGAGTTTTCTATTGATCTCGAGCCTGGCACCTAACCTATTTCTATGGAACCTACCATACGGCTCCTACCGATCATAATGGATAAATTCTCAGCTTTAAAATCTTCTTAATGAGGGGTTTATTAGATCGAGCGTGTTCCCTAGGGGTTCCCCTATAGTGATCATAATGAAAAAGAATGTCCCTTTTGCATATGTAGATGGATTATAGGTAGCTTAGTAAGGCGACAGTGAAGAATCATTATCCTATACCTCATATTAATGATTTGTGTTACCAGCTTTAGAGTTTAGTTGAGTTTTCTAAGATTAATTTAAGGCTTTGTTTAGTAGAATATTTCTTTCTTTAATAGAACGAGTTGAGAGTTCTAAAGATAGACCCTCATGATGCAGATATGCTTTAGGGGTTATTATATAAAATCAAGATGAGTCGGGATAGACTTAGATCAGCCTAGAGTAGGCAGAAGTCCTATGCAGATTATTGTCTTTGTTCCTTGAGATATGGAGTTGGTGATCACTTATTCCTAAATATTTCACCCATGATAAGAGTGATGAGGTTTAGGAGTTAGAATAAGCTCAGTTTGAGATATATTGGAACCTTTGAGATTTTTTGCACTGTTGGTAAGGAAGCTTGTGAGTTATTTTTACCTTGAGATGGTATGGCTATCCATGTATTTTCCATGACTCCATGTTGCATAAGTATATTATTAATCCATATAATATGCTTAGATGGTACTCGGTCCAGCTAGATAAGCATTTGACCTTTATAGAGGAGCCCGTACTTACATTGGCTAGTGATGTTAGAAGATTACGCCTGGAGAAATTCTATTTAATAAGGTTTAGTAGAGACACCGCCTAGTTAAGGAGGCCACTTGATAGATAAAGAGAGATGAAAGTGTCACCTATTTGAGACTTCAGTTATACACCCGTTCTTAACTTTCATGGATAAAAGTTCCTTAGTAGTGGATATTGTAATGACCCTTCTCGTCATTTTCCATATTTCCAATTATTTTTCTCCATTAGAGATTTTCCATAGCTTCTCAATTCATTTATGACATTCTGAAAGTAATAGTTCAGTTACCAGGAATTTTATTTGGTTTAGAAGCAATTCCTTAATAAGAAGTCTTCGTTGGTTCACAAATGGACTACGAGCAAAAACATTAATAAAATAATCTTGGATAAAAATTATGATAGTGTTAGGAACTCCAAAATATTGATATTAGGATAGGTAGACCCTTGGCTAGGATACCACTACACCCGAGCTCAATTTGACCCGTTGGTCAGAAAGTCAAAATTCGGTAGATATAGGTGTGGGACCCACATATTTCCTAAATGACCTATGATGGAAAATCAAATTTCACCAATGCATCTAAAACATCAAGTTTATTAGGGTTTCATAGTTTATTTAGTGGGTATTATCTTACCTACTGGTGGGAGTTTGTCGGTTCCATCATGACTCATAAATTAGATTATGACAACCATGTTTTGTTTAAGATCGTATCTACCTCTAGGTTCCAATTTATGGATGACATAGGTAACATTGTTTTCTAGTGAGATTGCCACTTTGTATACTATCTTGTGGGCTGGTTGGCATTCCATCTATAGTGTCTTTATACCATAGGTTCAAAGACATGAGCTCCAGAGTATCAGTAGATTCCAGATATCAGTAGTCAAAGTTAGAAGTGAGTCCTCATCTGTTGAGGACATGATCAGTATTTTATTATCTCATTAATTATTTTATTAGTCAAATTTAGCTAGGGACATGTCCCATCAACTCCTCATTCAGACAGTTCAGTCTGTTAGATCCTTTCTAAACAATTATGTTCAAACAATTATTTCAATTGTATTGGGTATCTCATACCCCATTTAGATGTTACGTTCTACTTTAGTTATGTGAATCTTATGTCCTTTTAGTTCATGTTTCTACATTATTCAGTATTTTATGTAGTATACAGGTATAGATACCAGTCATGGGTTAGCTTGTGGTCCTTCGGGGTCATGAGTATCGTGTAGTATTTCGGGTACTAGGATCAGGGCATTACAAACTTGGTATCAGAGCCTAAGGTTCAATAGTGTCCTAGAAAGTCTGAAAGCCACATCTAGTAGAGTCTTGTACATGGTTTTGTTGTGTGCCACATTTATGTGCAGGAGGCTATGATGTTTTAGGAATAGTTTCCCTTCTTTCAGTATTTATGTCATGCCAGTGAGCATAATATCAAGCTAATCTCTTGATCTAATCCGTTTCTTCTCTTGATTTCAGAACATGGCACCCAAGAGAAGAAATCAATCAGCCCCTAAGCCCGAAGAACCTTTGGGCAAACATGTTTCTCAGTCGATCTCTGCCTAAAACAAATGACTAGCTGTCATTTCAGCCAACCCAGTGGCCAATTCAGCTGCAACCAGAATTTGGGACTTCACCTGAATGAATCCTCCAACCTTTCTCGGGTCTAAGACACATGAGAACCCTCAAGAATTCCTAGATCAGGTTCAAAAGGTGACAAACATCATGGGGGTGTCTACTGTTGAGAGTTCTTAACTAGCTATATATCAGTTGCAGTATGTGGCTCATACTTGGTTCAAAAAGTGGAAGTCAGAGAGGTTAGATGATGCAGGTCCTATATAGTTGGAGGAGTTTGTCACTGTATTCTTAGACAGATTCTTTCCTTAGGAGCTTAGAGAAGGTAAGGTGCGAGAATTCATCAATCTCAGCCAGAGCAAGATAATGGTGAAAGAGTATTCTCTTAAGTTTACTCAATTAGCTAGATATGCCTCTAATATGATTGCAGATGGTAGATCCAAGATGACTCAGTTCTTTTTAGGGGTAAATTATAGCATGGTTAATGAGTGCAAATCCACTATGTTCAATAGTGACATGACTTTAGCCGGGCTTATGACTCATGCTTAGTAGATAGAGGAGTAGAAAGTTAGGATAAAGGAGAGGTAGAATAAGAGAGCAAGGTGAGGCAGTTTCAACTTTGCTCAGCTCAAATCGGAAGGAGAAAACTGTTCTCAATATTGTCCTAAGCCATCAGCTCTAGCTCCTTATTTAGCTAGTGCTCTAGCTCCTCAGGTCAGAGATAAAGCGCCAGGCTCTCAGTCTCAGCCAATATTAGCAGCGCCCACACTGGTAGTGATGTTTGTTTTAGATTTGGCCAGCTAGGCCACAGAGTTTGAGAGTGTCCTCAAACAGGTTCCTAGCATCAGCAGAATTGTTCTGCATCTCAGTCCGATCGCCAAAATCAATAGGGCGCCACCTCCAATGCTACTAGTGGGCAATGCCCAAATAGACTCTATGCTTTCCAGACCCGACAAGTTCAAGAAAATTCTCCTAATATAGTTACTAGTACATTATAGATCTTTTATGTGCATGTTTATACTTTGGTAGATCTAGGTGCCTCCTTGTCTTTTGTTACTCCTTATATAGCAACCAATTTTGGAGTCAGTCCTAAAATTCTAGCAGAGCCATTCTCAGTCTCTACCCTAGTGGGTAAAACCATCATATCCTGGTAGGTATACAGGAATTGCCCGATTATGATATTTCAAAAAGTCACTTCAGCAGACTTGGTCGAATTAGAGATGACTGATTTTGATGTCATTCTCAGCATGGATTGGCTTTATTCCTGCTATGCCATAATTGATTGCAGAAATAGAAGAGTCCAATTTTAGTTCCTGAATAAACCCATCCTAGAGTACATGGGTAGTGTATCCGCTTTCAGGGGTCTTCTTGTTTTCTACCTTCGTGCAAGGAAATTGATATTTAAGGGATGTGTCTATCATATTGTTCATGTTAAGGACTCTAGCTCTTAAACTCCCAGCCTTGAATCAGTCCCAGTTGTGAATGAATACTCAGATGTCTTTCCCAAAGATCTTCCAGGCATTCCTCCCAAAAGGAAAATAAACTTTGGCATTGACTTTCTTCTAGATACTCAGCCTATATCTATTCCACCATACAGAATGGCACCAGTAGAAGTCAAGGAACTAAAAGAACAGTTGAAGGATCTCCCAGATAAGGGATTCATCAGGACCAGCATTCCCCGTGGGGTGCACCAATCTTATTCGTGTGCAAGAAAGATGGTTCTCTCAAAATATGTATAGAGTAGCATCAACTCAATAACGTTACAGTCAAGAACAAGTATCCTCTTCCCTGAATTGATGAATTATTTGACCAACTTCAGGTTTCTAGTTTTTTCTCCAAGATAAACCTCAGATCCCTCTATCATCAGCTTAGAGTCAGAGAATGTGACATTTTGAAAACAACTTTCCGTACTCGGTATGGTCATTTTGAATTATTAGTCATGTTCTTTGGTCTTACTAATGTCCCAGCCGCTTTCATGGACTTGATGAATCGTGTGTTCAAGCAGTACTTAGACATGTTCATCATAGTCTTCATAGATGATATTTTGGTCTATTTCCATAGTGAGAAAGATCATCCAAACTATCTTAGACCAGTACTTCAAAATCTTAGAGATAATTAGTTATTCTCCAAATTCAGTAGGTGCAGTTTTTTTCTAAGGTTTGTAGCATTCCTTGGTCATATCATTTTTGGTGATGGCATCAGAGTGGATCCTCAAAAGATCAAAGCATTAAGAAACTAGCCCAGACCTGTATCTCCATCAGATATCAGAAGTTTCTTGAGTTTGGCTAGCTATTACAGGCGGTTTGTTAAGGGATTTTTTGCTATTACATCCCATATGTCTAGATTGACTCAGAATAAAGTCAATTTTTAGTTCTTAGATCCTTACGAGAAGAGTTTTCAGGAGTTGAAGACTCTACTCACCTTGGCTCCAATTCTAGCATTACCAGATGGTTCAGATGGGTTCATAGTATATTGTGATGCATCCAGAGTTGGCTTAGGTTGTGTCCTCATGTATTATGGTAATGTCATAGCCTATGTCTCCAAACAGCTTAAACCCCATGAGAAGAATTATCCTACTCATGATCTTGAGTTAGCAGCCATATTATTTGCCTTGATGATTTTGAGGCATTATTTCCACGGGGTTCATGTAGATGTCTTCATGAATCACAAGAGTCTTTAGTATGTCTTTTCTCAGAAAATCTTAATCTCCATCAAAGAAGGTGGTTAGAGCTCTTGAAGGATTATGACATGAGTTTCTTTTACCATCCGGGCAAGGCCAATGTAGTGGTCAACATTTTCAGTAGACTGTCGATGGGTAGTGTTGCTCATGTTGAGGATAGTAAGTGGAAGATTGCTCAGGAAGTTCAACAGCTTGCCAGAATATGTATCTACTTGGTCGATTATTCAGAGGGTAGTGTATGTGTTTAGAGTAGTTCAGAATTATCTCTAGTCTCCAAGGTAAAAGAAAAACAAGACAGAGATTCCAGCCTTGTTAAGTTGAAAAAGTTAGTTCAGAATCATAAAGTAGAGGTTTTCTGCCAAGGGGGAGATGCTGTTCTTTGTTGTTGGGGTCGTCTCTGTATTCCAGGTGTAGATGACTTAAGGAAGCGAATTCTTGTAAAAGCACATGGTGCGCACTACTCTATTCATCCAAGGGCCACTAAGATATGCCAAAACTTGCAGAAGGTCTATTAGTGGAGTGGGATGAAAAAAGATGTTACAGAGTTTGTGGCTAACTGCTATACATATGAGCAGGTTAAGATAGAGCATCAAAAGCCTAGTGGTCCTATGTAGGAGTTCATTATTTCTACTTGGAAGTGGAAAAAAGTGAACATGGAATTTGTGATGGGTTTGCTTCAAACTCATCATCAGCATGATTCAGTATGGGTCATTGTAGACAGAATGACCAAATCATCTCATTTCCTTCTAGTTCATACCTCTTATTCAACCGACTATTACACCAAACTCTACATTAGGGAGTTGGTCAGATTGAATGGTGTTCCACTATCTATTTTCTTAAATAGAGGTACCAAGTTCACCTTTTACTTATGGAAAGCTTTTTGAAAAGATCTTGGTACTCAAGTTTATCTTAATATAACCATCCACACTCAGATAGATGGGCAAGAAGAAAGGACCATTCAGACTCTAGAAGATATGCTAAGGGCATGTGCAATTGATTTCAAGGGTATTTGGGATGACTACTTTCCTTTGTTTGAATTTACATACAATAAAAGATATCATTCCAGTTTCCAGATGGCTCCAACCGAAGCTCTCTATGGTAGGAGAAGTAGATCTCCAATTGGTTGGTTCAAAGTTAGTGACGCCTCAGTCATAGGGTCTGACTTGGTATTCGACGCCTTAGAAAAAGTCCAATTGATTAAAGAAAGACTCTGGGATGCTCTAACTGATAGAAGTCTTATACAGATGTTTGTAGAAAAGACCACGAGTTTGAGATTGGTGACTATGTCTATCTAAAGAACTCTTCCATTAAGGGAGTGAAGAGATTCAGCTAGAAGCGAAAGCTCAGTCTCCGATATGTTATTCCCTTCAAGATTCTCAGTCGATTCGGCAAAGTATCTTATAAGCTCAAATTGCCTTCAGATCTAGCCTCAGTTCATCCAGTCTTCCCCATCTCTTTGCTTAAAAAGTTCATAGATCACCCAACAGTTGTAGTCCCTATTCAGAGTATAGATGTTTAGAACAACCTCTCTTATGAAGATATTCCAGTTGAAATCCTAGACTATCAAACTCGTAGGTTGAGGAACAAAGAAGTCCCTCTAGTTAAAGTTCTTTGGTGAAATTAGTCCATTGAGGGAGCTACTTAGGAAGAAAAAATAGATATGCGTACCAAGCATCCTCACCTCTTCTCTGCCAACTCATATCAAGCTCAGTGTAGCAGTTCTCCTTAAGCTTACTTAGTTTCATGTTTAGTGTTTATTACAAACTTGGTATCAAGTACCATTGCATATTTAGTCATGAATTCATGTACCAGTTCAGTTATATAATTATGAATCAGACATGCATTCTCATTGTAAGAAAATTTATTCCTCAGAAGCTCAGTCATGCATACATGAATCAGTTACACATGCATCAGATATGCATGCTCAGCATGTTATGTTCAGCTCATCCGTCATGTAAGTCGTGAGATCATGTTTTAGTCATTCATGTTCATCTC
>NC_061111.1:133902270-133955011 GCF_002878395.1 Capsicum annuum
CCCCCCCCCCCCGAACTTGTTCTTTTAGTATGTCACGTGACCCTTTTACGCTGATGTGACAAAATGTTTGAGTTCAACCTCCATCACGCGCGTGATGGAGGTATTTTTATGCCAAATCAGCATTTTTAATGATAAAAAAAAACAAAAAAAAAATATTTTCCTTTAATTTTTTTCAAAAAATTCAATTATCCCTCACCCTATTTATTATCCCTCCTCCTCCATTACTTTCAAATTAAAAAAAAAATCATCCGTTTATTAATTTCGTAAAACTCCAGTTTATTAATTAGTTTATGCAAAAAAAAAAAAATCATCTGCTTATTAATTTTGTAAAAATTTCGTTTATTGATCTAAAAAAAAAATCATCCGTTTATTAATTCAATCTAAAACTCCAGTTTTCATTCCTATGAAACTCCTTCAATTTTGTAATCTTAATTATATATATCATATGAGTTATTGTAACTAAAAAAATGTACTAAATATCGAAGCAGATATTTTAAACAATATTAACAAAACAAATACTAAAGAAACTAAGACACATACTTATAATAAATGTAGTTATATTAGTTATCGATTTTTAATTTCTAACGATTTGATTTTTGATTTAACCAATAAGAAAATACTCATAAAATAGAAAAAGTAGTAACTAACATAAAAAGAAACCAAATCTTAGTTGCAAAAAAAATCCTACTTATTTATGCATGTGAGTCTCCTCAAAATCCTAATCGACACACTAATCGAAAGCTACTATGAAACACTAACCGGAAAAAAGTAATTCCATATTATGAAACACTAATCGGAAAAAATAATTTCATATTTTTAACACACAACAAAAAAAATAAAATTTTTAAATAATAGCTTGCTTGATCGATGAAAATTATACCTCTTACTATTTTGGAGTAGAGAAAATTTGAAAAATATAATTTTTTAGAGAGAAATCGAATAATTAAGGGTAAAAATGGGTTATTTTTTAATATAGGATAAATATAAGGAAAGTGAATGGCATTATCCACGTGGACAACCACATCAACATTTTTATCCACGTGTCTACACGTGTATTATACGCAGTGGACAGTAGGCCGAAAGGGTGGCGCGACATACTAAAAGAACAAGTTCAGGGGGTATTTAGGACTAGTCAAAGTTCAGGTGTACCATGAATAAAATGTGACAAGTTCAGGGGGTAATTGATACTTCTCTCTATTGCATATCCATAAAAATGGGTGACAATTATTATCAGGATATCAATTATCCTCTTTTCTCTCTAAAATGGTTTTACTACTTCAGTAACATCTATATGACTTTCTTCTTCAATTACTCATTTATCAAACATCAATTATTTAATATTCTTAAATATCAATCAATACAAGTGTTCTTTCTTCTTCTTTTCCTTCTTCTTCTTCCTCCTCCTCCTCTTATTCTTCTTCCTCCTCCTCCTCCTCCTCTTATTCACTGATTGTGTATTTTTTTCGTCTTTATCCACAAATAAAAATCAAACTTTGAGTAAAATTCAATAATATTCAATGTATATGTTTTTAATTGTGGAATTTTTTTGTTAACATACAGATTATACATTTTGATTCACAGAGGTAGATGGAATACAATCTATGATTTTGTTTGGTACAGATGAACAAACTTTTTATTTTAAAATCATAAAGTAAGTTTGGTGTGTGAAAAAGGTGTACTATATGAAATTAATATGTTAATGTATGAAACTATTATTTAAAATACTATATACAACTAATGTATTCTTATTAATGAATTTTAGTGTATGAAAAAGGTGTAAAGTCTGCTTAGTATCGTTTAATTTAACAAATCATGTTCAAATCACTTTATTAATATATCTTATTCACTAAATAATAGTTTTTACTGAGATCTCATTGTATCTAGTTCATATTAAAACTAGTAATAAGATAACTTATCGTGGAAATTTATATGTAAAATGGTGATCACTTAATTTATATATATTACATCAGTAACTATTCACTATATTTTACAGTTATAAAATTTATTTATAATTTAACACCTTTATATTGTTTAACCAATCAAAGTTTAAATCTATTAGTATAACAATGTCATATACCAAATAATTTTAATTTTGAGGGTTTCAATCTATGAAATTGATATGTGAAATGGTAAACATACATGATTTATTCTTATTAATGTTTTTGTGTATGAAAATGGTATAAAATTTGATATTCGTGATTTAATTTAATCAAAGCTATCAACATATATGATTCATACATAATCTGATTCCTCTTAACATGATTCATACAGTCGTGAAATAAATATATATGTAGTATATATAATGAAATTCAAGCAAGAAAAACTTAATAAAAAAAAAAAGAAATTCAACCCTCAAAAGGAATGATTCAAACAACGGTGAAATCAACGGATAATAAGAACATATAATGAAATTTAAGGAAAAAAACTTCATAAAGTGGAAGGAAATCGAACCCCCAAAGATATAAATGTTTAATAGATTACAAAGTTGACACTGAAATAATACTCAAAATGAATAAAATTATTTATAAAGATGAATATGAAAAAAAAAATTTAGTTAAGCTAAAACATGTGAATTGACAAATAAATATTTTTTTCAATAAAGTTGATCTGGAAAAACATGAGGGTTTTTTTTTTTAAAAAAAAAGGTAAAAATATAATAAATGTAGATATAATGTTACCATATTTTACTCTTTCAATAATTATCAATACATCTATTTAAGAGAGATGGATACAAATTCCTAAAAAAAAGTAGTTAAATATTCTCTAAAAAAAAATTTATCGATTTTTTCAAATTAAATAAATAAATAAATTTTTTAAAAAATTGCTACAACTTGTAATTAAAAAATTATTAAAGCAATTATCTAAAGTGTTGCTAAAACTTACAGTCATCACTCTAATAAATGTATATGGGATAATTTTCACTATAAGAGATAATTTTCACTAAGAGATAATTTTCACTATAAAAAAAGACTTTCAGATTTTAGAAAAAAAATTAAATTACAATCCTTAATAATATAAAAGTTTAATCAACAAAAAGAAGGAAACAAAAATTTTCAGCCCCCACACAATTAATCGATTACTATTTTTTCTTATTCCTCGTCACCGTCATCCCAAAATTCACTGACTAAATCACCTTTTTTTACTTCTCATAATAATCTATTGTGATTTAATAGTAGAAATTAGTGAAATTAATTGTGAAGCAAAGCATGTAGCTTAGCGGAGTGATTCTTGAGACGCTTGTGAAAAATAACCTGATGTTGATGGGTCAATTCAAAATTGACAGAGAAGAGAACTTGAACGGATTCAAACTAATTCTATTGAATTTCTGATGAAGTTTTAAATAAGATTAGTGGGTTGACATTTAATTTGAATGATGATGTTTGTTCGGAGATGTCAGAAAGATTAACGGACGACCACCGATCGATATTTTTAACTATAGTGTCCGAAAATTTTCTCTCTTCTTTCTTATTCAATTAGTAGATTCAGAAACCTTTATCTTTTATATAGACTGAAAAGAAATAAAATAACAAAGATTTAAAAAAGAAAAAAAAGTGCAGGGTGCAAATAGCTGGATGAAGAAGACAACATGGTAAGGTAGGTGGAGTTTTCTTTTCTTTTTTTTTAAATTAAAAACTCAATAATTAATGAATCCTTTTTGAATTAAAAAGTAATAAATGATTTTTTATTATACGCTTATTGCCAAATATCAAGGAAGAAAAAAGGTGACAAGTTTTACAAAAAATATATATGTATATTTGGATCCATTCATGCGCCCCAACAAAAGTATTGTACACTTTTATTGTCACATCAACATTTTGTGCTTAGGGTGTGTTTGGTATGATGGAAAATGTTTGCCGAAAAATGTTTTCCTATTTCTCTTGTTTGGTTGTAATGAAATGTTGGGAAAATATTTTTCACATCTCATTTTCCTTAATTTTATGGAAAATGACTTCCCTCATGGGCCAAGGGAAATCATTTTCCAGAAAATGACAAATGTGACTTATGACCCTCTTCCTCACCCCAACAACACTCATATTCACATGACTCAAACAATTCACATTTCTCAAAAATTTACATTACTCAAGAATATTTTTCACTATGCTTTGCTTCAAGTTTTCACTGCTTAAAATAAAAAATAGTTAAGCCCGAATTTTTCCCATTTTCAATGTTCTTTGAATGTATTGTTAATTTTATATTCATAGAGGAAGAATTACCTATGTTACTTTTGCTTATTGCAGATTTCATCTTGTCATCGATGTAACTTGTTTCATGAGGTTGAATAAGCATGTTGTTCCGTTATATTTCTATTGATTGTAGTATTTTGGGATTGTTCTGACAAAATGTTGAAAAGTGTCTCCTATAATTGCTATTAATAGTTGCTTAAATTTAGTGATTGTAGTATTTTAGTATTCGATATCGATATTATTTGTTATGTTTAAATTGTTTCTTACAAATTATTGAGTTGTTAGAGGCACTGATATACTAGTTAATAATTAGTAGTATTTTCTAAAAAATATTTTTCACTCACCAATCAAACACTAGAAAATATTTTTCTAAAAAATATTCTCTACTCACCAAACAAACACCATAAAATATTTTTCAAAAAATATTTTTCACTCACCAACCAAACATGAAAAAATAAGTAGAAAACCAACTTATTTTTTAGGAAAATATTTTCCAAGAAAACATTTTCCATGAAAAATAATATTTTCCATCATACCAAACACACCCTTAATAGACAACATTTTGAATGATTGAAATTTTCAATAGGTACATGTCTAGGTTGAGGAGTCTAAGTAAAATTTTGAAACAAGTTCAAGGGACTATCTATGACTTAAGCCTAATTTGTACTACTGAACTTATACCTTGCAAACTTTTTTTTGACTTGCCTATTTGGTTTTTTTTTTTCCACTGAGCATTTTTAGGATTTTTTTAGGGGCACTTACATAAAATAGTCTATGTTTTAGCAAAATGAAAGTACCTTTAGACTAATTTTCTAAATTACAATTCAAAGTTTCTCTATCTTTTTTCTCTTCTTCTTCTTCTTTTTTCTGGTCTTTTTCTCTATAGTTTCTTTTCTCTCCCTCTCTTCCTCTAACCTTTATTTCTTTTTTTTTTAAGTTCTTTTCTCATTTTTTTTTTTCACTTTTTGATTGTAGTTTACAGTTTGTATTTTTTTGTATATTCAAAAAATATGGCTTACATCAAATATAAGTCATGGATGATGACAGAAACATCCTAATCGCTCATTGTATTCATATTCTCTATAATTTTTTTCTTTTTTATTCTTCCTTTACTTTTTTTTAATCTTTCGAACCAACATAGGTTTATGATGATGGACTTGGATATTAAGAAGGGCGATAAGAGAAGGGCAGAGAGAATCGATCTAGGATTAAGTGGGCCGACTTGACACCTGTTAGTACTCTGGAGATGGGAGAGAAGTTGGCGGTGAAAGAGGTATAGAAGCATAGGGGGTACGTGGATAGTATGTGAGATATGGCTGTCAATTGCATTAAGAAGACATCTAAAGAGGTGTTGGTGTCTCGATGGGCCGGTCTAGCTAGCACTGAAGAGACTAGTGGTGGAACGGAGAAGTTAAAAAGAAGGTGGCTTATGCTAAGTAAGTTGAGAGTAAGGGTGAAGGGGAGAAATATGTGAACATAAAGGAGTACAATTTAGCTAGGAAGGAGGCTAAATTAGCGATTACAGTAGCTAAAATAACAACTTTTGAGAACTTATATTCGGGATTAAAGAAGAAAGGCGGGTAAAAGAGGTTGTATAGGCTTGCCAAGGCTAGGGAGTGGAAGACTCGTGACCTTGACAAAGTGAAGTGGATCAAAGGAGAGGATGACAGGGTATTGGTGGAGTACGTTCACATTAAGAGGGAGTAGTAGTCGTATTTCAATAGACACTTGAATGACGGGGGGAACAAAGACATTATGCTAGGGGAATTGGAACACTTAGAAGGGTATCAATTATTGTAGACGTATAAAGGTTGGGGAGGTGGTTACATCCAAGCTACACCTCCTCTTAGAAGGTGATGCGGTCACTGCCAAATATAGTAACCCAACAAAGATTGAGGTCGAATCCCAAGGGAATACGTGTAGTTGTAGGTTTCAGCTGTTGTAATCAATGGGCAGAACTGGAAAAGTAAATGGGGTTTTCTTGAGTATCAATGTCGAACTAGTAGTAAATATCAATTTTGGTTGTAATCAGTCGTAAATGGACACTAGGATTATGTTCCCCTTGACTTCTTAACTCCGTAGGCTTATCGTGCTTTGTTGAACCAACCCGATACCTTGCATGCAAAATCGATAAGTTATGTATCTTCTGCAATCTTTTGGACGAGTATAAGGATTTCACTCTTTACCTTTTGGGTCCCAGGATGTCGCTTACTAAATCTTATCTTGATCCCAGTTAACTATTACCTTTTGAGTCTGTAGATATTAGATGAAATCTAACCATCTTACTTAGATAATACCTAGAAGCATGGATCGACAGTTAAACTTCAAATTACTGTTGTCATTATATTTTCCTAGTCACTACTCCTCTTTTAGAGTAAATAGTAATAATCTAGGCGGGATCCTAGCATTTGCAACCGCTAGAATAACTATTAAAGTGAAGATAATACAATTCATACATAGGTATCGGTTCAGAAAAACAATAGCACTTTCCCTACTTGGTCAATCCGTAAGAGTTTCTACAACCCTAGCTATGGGTTTTTAGCCGCTCATACTTGTGAAGTAATCAACAACATTCATGATCAAAGGCATAGATGAAATCACAATAATAAGAAGTAGAAAACCCACAACCATAATTAAATTAATCAACTGAAGTTAATACAAGGGAATTCCAAGATCAAAATCTAATCTTAGAATCAAAATATGTTTGTGAATATCAAAAGTGTGTAACTCCTACTAAACAAACACATAAATGGTATTTATAGTACATGAGGAATCCCAAAAATCAAAGCCCGAACAAAATAAGAGAAAATAGGGTCGGGGGCTACTTATGGTCCCTACTTGCGCCCTGACCCTGAGCGCAGGTAGCACTTGCGGCCTGCAGGGTGGGCGCAAGTAGCGACCGCAAGTGCCAAGATAAAAAATCCTGTAGGTCAGCTCTCGGGATTTTAGATTTCTAGCACTTATTTTGACCAGATGCGGTTCATATGTTGACCTAGCAAGTACCGAGAGTCATCTTTTCATCTCTTCTTCAATTCTCGAACATGCTTTGATCACAAATAAGAAAGTGTCCCGAACATCCATAATTGCTCCAATCAGTAGCCAAAAATACCATTTTTTATATTTTTCATGAACTTAGCATCCAAAATATGATTTCCTGCAAAACATACCCAAAACATATCTGACACGACCCGAACCAGGGCCTAGTCTTGTCGGGTGCCTCAAGCCCACCCGAGAACGGAGACCACCCCAAATACCCAACCATAATCGCCCTACACCCCATGTCGGATGAATTTTGAATATATATATATATGTATATATATATATATATATGAAGCATAACATAACAAAATGGAACAAACATAAATCAAATACAGTCAAGCGGTGTCAGCCCCAATACCAATACCAATGTCAAGGCTGATACCAATATCGACACAGCCCATGCCAACCCAAAGTTGTCTCACAAAGCCTCTACCCGAAATTAAAACAATATCTGGTTAGGAAATGCCCCCGACCATAGCCAAAAACCAAAGTCTAAGAAATAACAAAAGTATGTAGAAAAGACCACGAAATGAAATAGAGACTTTTGGAGTAAGAAAGTTCACCACTTCAATCCGACATAAAGTTATCCTCGAGTCCAAATCAATAAGCAAGAGAGTAGTATGGCCGGTTCCTTCATCGCGTGGGGATACGGTGCCCGAAGACAGGTTAGTATGTTAAGCTAGCATGTACTCAAGAGTAAGGATAAAATAATGCCAACATTTTATAAACTAAGTAAATAACCATATGCAATATATATATATATACATATATAGAGGGAGGGGGCATTTGGGCAATCACTCCAATGTCGATCTTGACCACCACATACAGAACAATCATACTCCCGATAGGATAGAGATGGTGCACACATCTCTCTCCGAGGAGCATATCTATAGTCTTGCCAAAAGTGAGGTCCGTCACAATATGGACATGGATCATCAAGATAAGATTTCCAACCACCAAACTCAAGTTCATTCCAAGATGCCATGGTTATAAGTAAACTAAAATAAAAATCTACCTAACACAAGAAATAAAAGAAAACTAAAAACAAATATTTACAAGTTTGAATTTAAGAGAGTAGGCTAAAATTCCAAACCAACTCAATACACCAAATTGTTCCCTGGCAACCGCGCCATTTTTAAAAACGCTCAACTTACACTTCAATTTAGTGCAAGACGATCGTCGTCAATATATTTACCCAACTTTGGAGTCGGGGTTGAATCCACAGGGAATAATGTGAGTGGCGATTAAACTAATTTGAAACTATGATACAAGTTAAATTCAAACAGATGATACGAAAAGATAAAATGAGGGTTTTTATCAATTAAACAATGGTTAAATGTTCAACTTGTTTTAGAACTCAAAACTAGAATTTCAATATTTCAACTCAATGATATAGAGAAACTAGGCTTGTGATCACTATGACTACTGATCCCCATTGACTAATAGTTGTAGTATCGGATTCTTGTGACTTAAGGGAAACACCAAATTATCAGTTTCGATAGTCCATCCAAGTGTTTCTCAACCTACCTAGATGTTGTATTCTGTAATTCTCTTGAACTTAGAAAACCATTCTATTCATACTGATTTTATCTCGAGTTGATCAATCTTGTTACAACATTAATCATTAGATGAGAGCTTAAACTTCCCAAATCCTCGTTGATAATTCGCTACCTTTTAGTTTATTTCTCAGTTCGAGCAAATCAACATAAGGCGAGATCTATTATTTGCAACCAATAGAAAATAATCAATATGGAAGAATTATCAAGATGTTCCCACAATCACTAAAATCCTAACCAACTATTAACTCAATGAAAGAACAATCACAGATCCCACAACCCTAGTTGTTGGTTTTAGTTGCTCATAAGATAGAAAGAGATAACAACGATTGAATTCATAATTTAAAGCAATTAAACTTACAAAAGATGAAATCCAAAGTTGATTCTCGTCCCAGTACAATAAGAATTTCCCACAACTAAATCAAAGGATTGAAAATTGAATTACAAGCTCAGAGCCTAAAAAGAAGTAAACTGGTCTATGGAATAAGTTTCAGAATAATGAAAGAACCCTAAAAGCTACTATTTATACCCATAACTTAAGAAAAATCCGAAATAAAATTTTTAGAAATTTTGTTTTAGGTGACGACATTTGTGATAACTTATCACAAATATGATAAGTTATCAGAAATGTTATCAGAACTTATGCTTCAAGGTGACGACTTCTGTGATAACTTATCAGATTTGTGATAAGTTATCATAAATGTCATCAGACATGCTTCCAATTTCTTGTGTTCCGCCTCAGTGTGAAGACATGTGTGATAACTTATGAGATTTGTGATAAGTTATCGCAAATGTCGTTAGACATGCTTCCAGGTGAATTTTTCCAAACTCAATTATTTTTACCAAAAATCATCCTCCTTGACATGACTTTCATATATTTCTATGCATCTTGACTTTTCTATAAAATCACATGAAATATAATAAAAAATAATAGTAGTTACTTAAGAACTTACAATTATTTTAAGTTAAAAGTTTTAAATGTGCTAACAAAATGCTAGCACATCCACAAAGCATGACTAGTATGATTTACACCCCATTACCTCAACTCTAACCTTTAACTAAGTTAGAAAACAAAGATGCAAAGAAGTCAATCTTTCCTTTAACAATGTTTGAAAAAAAAAATATGATGAAGAACACATACCTTCCGCAAGAATTTCCGAAGCAGAAAATAGGAATAGATACTTAGACTTTATGTCCTCTTCCGCTTCCTAAGTAGCCTCTTCAACCTTGTGGTTCCTCCAAAGAACCTTGACTGAAGCTACATCCTTGATCCATAACCGACGAACCTACTGATCTAAGATCTTAATCGGGACCTCTTCATTAGACAAAAAATCTGAAATAAGATATTCTTGAAAGGCACGATTTAAGACGGATCGCCCACACACTTCCTCAACATAAAAATATGGAATACCAGATGAATGAAGCTCAAACTAGAAGGCAACTCCAACTCATAAGCAACCTTACCAACCCTTTTCAAAACCAAGTAAGGACCACCATACCGGGGACTAAGCTTCCCTTTGTTACCAGACCACATCACTTCCTTCAAAGGAAATACCTTCAGGAATACCCTATCCAACCTCAAACTTTAATTCCCTTCACCTCACATCTGCATAGGACTTATAGCCACTTTGGGCAACCTTAAGTCTATCCCGAATCACTTTCACCTTCTCCATGGCTTGGGGAACAAATTGGATCCAAATATCTCCGCCTCACCAATATCGAACCACCTAATAGAAAACCTACACCTCCTATCATACAAGGCCTCAACGGAGCCATACCAATGCTAAAATGGTAGCTATTGTTATAAGTAAACTCCATAAGGGGTAAATGCTCAACCTAACTACCACCATAGTCTATAACACAAGCACGAAGCATGTCCTCTAACGTCTGAATAGTCCTTTCTGCTTTCCCATCCGACTACGGGTGAAAAGTTGTACTAAGACTCTCCTTGGAACCCAAACCTTTCTGAAATGACCGCTAAAAGTGAGATATAAACTGTGTTCCATGATTTGAGATGATAGAAATAGGCACCCTATGCAACTTCACAATCTCATGAAGATACAACTTTGCATAATCCTCAGCTGAGAAGTTAGTCCTTACTGGCAAAAAATGAGTTGACTTTTTTATCCTATCCATGATGACCCAAACTGAATCAAACTGATTCTAAGACTAAGGAAGATCGGTAACAAAATCCATATTGATCACTTCCTACTTCCACTATGACAACTTAATTTCTTGATATTATCCCTGAGGCCTTATGTGCTCAACTTTCACTTGTTGACACACCATACACTTGGCCACAAAATTCTCCATATCCATCTTCATTTTATTCCACCAATACATCTCCTTAAGGTCATGATATATTTTTGCCAAACCAGGATGAACAACATAGCGCGACTCATGCGCCTCAGCCAAGATCCTTTCTCGCAAACCATCGACGTCGGGAACACATAATCTCCCTACTGCAAAGTACCTTTACTACTAATCTTGAATTCATTCACTTTCTTCCCACCAACTTTACCCTTGATCCTCATCAAGACATGATCTAACATTTGATTTTCCTTAATCTCAGTACCAAGAGATGACTGATCCACTTTCTAAATGAACACACCACCATCCTTTGAGTCTAAGAGGCAAAATTTAAGATTAGTGTAAGACCCCGTAAAAGTCTAAGTCAAATTAAGCTCCTTAAAGCTCTTTAGAAGATCCACCACTTAGAAAATTTTAGCTAAGTGTTCAACACTTAGACTCATTTTTAGCCTTTGAACTTTGGGGAATTATTTCATGACCTTATCAACCTTTGTTTTTTTATTTTCAAGTTGCGTTACGCTTGGGCAAGTCGATAGTATATCTCCGGTGAATTTCAAAATTTTTGGAATAGCATAAGGGCATGTTTGGTTGCCCAAACCAGTAGCTAAAGGTGCTGGCAGGGCGTCGCCCAGGGTGCACCCCCTCTCTAAGTAGGGCGCTTCCCTAGGTTCTCCGGGGGCATAAGAAGGGTGCCGCGCTGGTAAATCCCCTGGGCCAATTTTCCAGTACTTCAGCCATGAATTCTTGAGGATAAAAAGGTTATTTTTTCACCCTATATATACCCATAAACACTTGATTTACCCCTATTATCACCAAAATATAGTTGTTTCTCTTAAATACTCTCAATAATAAGTTAGGGTTTTCAATTAGGGATTTAAATTCGAGAAAGTTCCACCGTCAATCTTCGTAGAATCACGAACAAAGGTATGTAGAGTGTTCATTCATGGATTCCTTTCATCCATGAAGTTCAAGAATCTTATTTTAAATTATAAATTATGATATTTATGT
The DNA here is from genome assembly GCF_002878395.1 of Capsicum annuum. Lineage (NCBI taxonomy): Eukaryota > Viridiplantae > Streptophyta > Magnoliopsida > Solanales > Solanaceae > Capsicum > Capsicum annuum. The sequence continues at coordinate 133,914,368 of NC_061111.1, forward strand.
TGTGGGTTGATTATATTCATGTGATTGTTGTAGTATGATTCCCAAGTTGGAATCTTTATGTGTTTTGATGAAACTATGGTAGCATATGAGTTGAAATCCATGAGTTGAATTAGTTATTATGGGTTAATTTTATGATTATGCCTATGCCCTAAGTTATGCATGTGAGGTGTTTGATAAAATGCCTAAGAGAATAGAAATTATGTAATTTAGCTCAATTGTGAACCAAATGATAAATGCATGCTTTACTCCTATATTCAAATTACTTCCATGCTATTATTGTGCATTGTAGATGTTTGTTAGAATGCTCATGATATTAGAGTATGAAATTGTGCGATGTTTATATGCATTCCTATCCATGTACAATATTATGATAACCATGTGCTTCATGAAATTCCTCAAACTTATAGTATTATGAATTGTTGATATTAGCCATGTATTCAAGAAGTGTCATATCTTGTCAGTTTCATGCTATCGAGTCCTAGGGGTACTTGTACCTGATAATTTAGCTGTGTGCCTAGATCCAGTGTCATGTTTTCAAAATACTCTCAGTCAACCCATGTTCAGTAGAACTCAGTCAGTCGCATGACTCAGGCAAAACTCAGTAATCTCAGTCAGTTATCTGATATCAGTAGTATTTTGTCAGTCAACGAAATTCAGTGAACTCAGTTCAGTTTAGTTCAATTAATCATGTTCAATGTCCATTCAGATGAGAGTAAAATTCAGCACCGAGTGAACTCAAGGAGGGGAACTCACCTACTAATAGAGGGTGCGATTCTTAGAAGCAATCCTTGTATTCCAGAACTATGTAGCCAGTGTAGGTTGAGACATCCAACCTGCTAGATGAGGGTAGATGAGGTGTCTTAACCTGTTAGATGAAGGTCCTACCATTCTCGTTAGAGTACCTGTTAGATGAGGGATACTCATAGCTTGTCTAGTGGCACGACTTTGATACCCTTCCAAATGGGGTTACAGATTGGACCCCAACTTAGTTATAATAGCTCATTTGGGACATATCGGTTAGATGACTACTTCCCACAATCACAGACTCAGTCTCAATAAAAGAACTCAAATAATTCTTCAAATTTCAGGACTATCAAATACAGTCAACTCAGTATAGTACGAAACTCAGCTAGTTTCATCAGAATCAGGAATATCAAATACAGTCACTCAGTATCAGTTATATCAGTATCAATTATATTAGTTATTAGTAGCTCATGTTACCAGTATTCAGACTCAGTAGTTAGTATTATCACAAACTCAGTTACAGTTACTTATTCATACATGTATTCTCATGTTCATGTTATACAGTCAGTTAGTATTGTTCATGCATATGAACCATTTACATTAGCCTACCTCACTTGCATACAGTACATTTAATCGTACTGACGCATTCGCGCTATGTTTTTTTTATACCATAGGTTTAGATTCACAAAATCCAGAGCATCAATAGCATCCCAGCTTTCAGCAGTTAGAGTCAGCAGTTTGTCCTCATCATTCGAGGATGTTATTATTTGATTATTTCATTCTTCAGTAATTAGTTATTACAGTAGACAGAGTTAGTTAGGGACATGTCCCATCAACTCCTAATTCAGACAGTTCAGTTTAGAGGCTTTAAGACTATAGTGTTATTCAAACTAGTATGTTAAGAAAGTTATTTTAGTTTGTTTTGGGTATTTTTTACCCCATCCAGATATTATGTTTTTATCAGCTATGTTACAGAATCGAACCTTATGGCCTTTATGCCTTTTATTCTGTATGTATACAGTACATTATGTAGTGTTCAGGTAGAGATATCACTCATGGGTTAGCTTATGATCCTTCGGGGCTATGAGCATCGTGTAGTGTTCTGGGTACTAAATTTGGGGCATTATAGTTAGTCAAATGATGAATATCCTTCACCAACTACGCTTCTCCTTATCCACATGAGTTAGAATTCCTATAGACAACCTGCTAAGAGCATCAACAACCACATTAGCTTTACCTGGATGGTAGTGAAGACTCATGTCGTAATCTTTGAAAAGCTCAAGCCATCTCTTTTGCTTGAGGTTAAGCTTTTTCTGAGTAAACACATACTGCAGGCTCTTATGATCAGAAAAGATATCCACATGCACTCCATACAAATAGTGATGCCAGATTTTTAATGCAAACACCACAGCTAGTAATTCAAAATCATGAGTTGGATAATTTCTCTCATCACCTCCAACTGCCTGGAAGCATAAGTTATCACCTTGCCATGCTGTATCAGAACACAACTAAGTCCCACACAGTATGCATCAGAGTAGATCGCAAACCCATCAGTACCTTTAGGAAAAGTCAAAATTAGAGCCAGAGTTAGCTTATCCTTCAGCTTTTCAAAACTACCCTCGCAAGCATCAGACCATAAGAACTTTACCTTCTTCTGAGTCAACTTAGTCAATGGGGCAGCTATAAAAGGAAAGCTCTCCACAAACCTTCTATAATAACTCGCTATACCTAAGAAGCTTCGAATGTTAGTTGGATTTGTAGGTCCAGGCCACTTCTTAACCACGACAACCTTTTGCGAATCCACCATGATCCCTTCACTAGAAATGATATGACCCAGAAAACTGACAATGTTCAACCAGAATTCACATTTTAAAAATATTGCATACAACTACTGCTTCTTCAAGGTATGCAACACCACACGGAGGTGATCGACATGATCCATGCCACTCTTAGAGTATACCAAAATATCGTCTATGAACACAATGAAAAACAAATCCAAAGACTGACGAAAGACCCTATACATCAAATCCATAAATGCTACTGGGGCATTGGTCAACCCAAAAGACATAACCAAAAACTCATAATGCCCATACCAAGTACGAAAGACAGTCTTAGGGATATCATCCTCCCTAATATTTAACTGATGATACCCGAATCGGAGATCAATTTTGGAGAAAAACTTAGCACCGTGCAACTAATCAAACAAATCATCTATCCTTGGAAGAGAATATTTATTCTTTACCATCACCTTATTCAACTGTTGGCAATCAATACACATCTTAAAGGAACCATTCTTCTTACTCACGAATGACACTGGTGCACCTCACAAAGACACACTAGAACAGATAAAAACCTTAACTAAAAGATTCTTTAGTTGCTCTTTAACCTCCTTCAACTCAGCTGAAGTTATTCTATATTGAGGAATAGAAATTGGACGAGTGCCCGGAACAAGATCAATCCCAAACTCAATCTCCCTATCCGGAAACACCAAGAAGGTCATTAGGGAAGATCTCAGAAAATTTATTCACCACCGGGACAGATTGCAAAGAAGGATCCTCCGAGTTAGAATATTTAACCCGGACTGGATAATAGAGACACCCCTTGGAGATTAATCACCTAGCTCTAATATACGATACAAACTTTCCCTTAGGAGATAGGGAACCACCCATCCACTCAATAACCAGTTTGTTAGGGAAATTAAATACAACCTTAAGGGTTCGACGGCCTAGAGATGCATAGCACGAGTTCAACCAATCCGTCCCCAATATAACATCAAAATCCACCATATCTAATTCGAAAAAATCCACCAAAGTTTGTTTACTACTAATAGATACCACACCCCCTATAGACTCGTTTAACAATCATAGAGCCACCTACTGGGGTAGAAATAAAAAAAGGTTTCAAAACATACTCGGGAATGAAATAAAAATACACAACCATAAATGGGGTCACATAAGAGATAGTAGACCATATATCAAGTAAACAGTACACATCATGAGAAAAGAGTTTCAACATACTAGTCTTTAAATCAGGTGATGCCTCAGACTCCTATCGAGTGGTCAGAGCATAAAGACGGTTTCGACCAGTACCAAAACTAGATGGTGACTCTTTGGTACCAGAACTAAAGAAGATGGAACAAGAACCTTGTTTTCCCTTGAAGCAACCTTACCAAAAGGACAGTTTCTAAGCATATAACCTGGCTAACCATAGTTGAAGCACTTGTCTCTTCCCTCTTCACAAAAAACCCAATTCAAACGACCACAGAATCTATAAAGAGTATATGATGGAGCTAATTGAGCCCCACTAGACTGAGATTAGGCACTCTGTGCCTTGAAGTTGTCGCCACTATGGAAACTCCTATCACCCAACGGCTTTTGGTAGTGCGCACTAGCCATCGAATAAGACCCCGAATTGCCCTACTTCTTCTTAGGCCACTTATAACTATCCCTGCCACTCTGCTCTTGGACACTAGCCTGCTCAAAGTATCTAAACTTCTTTCCCTGCCTCTCTCCTGACTCAACCTACTTTTTTTCTCTTTATTTACTTGCTGCATATATTCCACCTGCCTAGAGATATCCATTTCCTTGATTAATAACGCAACTTTAGTCTCAAGGATCAACTTACGAGATAATTCTAATGCAAACTTTCTCATTTGGGCCTTCATACTAAAAACCAACTCTGGATCATACCACGACAACTGGTAAAACTTCAAGGCATATTCCTTGACCGGAATCTTACCCTGTTTTAGATTAACAAACTTTTTAGCTTTTGCTTTCCTCAACTCCCAAGAAAAGAAGCGTTCTAGAAAAGCATTAGAGAAATCCTCCTACAGTGATAACTCAGCACCATCACCCTGAACTGTTACCATTCCTCGTACCATTGGTACACCACATCTTTCAGTTGATAGGCTGTAAACTCCATGCGTTCCACATTAGTAAAAGCATAACACAAAAAAATATATTCAATCTGATCCAGAAAACCTTAAAGATCCTCCTCCATCTTAACACCAGTAAAGGTCGAAGGGTTCAATCTCATAAACTGGCCAACCCTTGATGCCTCAGAAGATGGAGTAACAAGAACACCATGCTCAGACTGAGTAGCTACTAATTGTGCCAACATATGAATAAACTGATGAAACTCAGCATTCGTCACTTCATCCTGAGGAGCCTAAGAAGGACTACAGGGAACTAGTGAAACTCTATAACAATTCAGAACTGGACCTCTAGACCAAGTATTAATCCCATAAGTAGAGTTTGCCCCATCCACATTGTCCCCAGTAGGGACAGAGAAGTTTTTATCAACTTCAGATCGTCGAGGTATGATCTAAAAAGTGAACAAACAGGAAATATAGAAGAATTCAGGACTTGGACTCTATAGCTTGAAAATAGATCACAAGAAAGAAAAATATTCCTAAATGCCTTGTAGCCTTTCCCTTATGAGTGTGGCGCTCTACACTTGCTTAAAAGAGACTCTACTCGACAAGGCTTTGGGGATTCCCAAGTGACCATGAACCTAGGGCGCTGATACCAATTTGATAAGACGCGACCATGGACTAGTTATGTCGGGTGCCTCAAGCCCAATCGAGACTGGAGACCACCCTAATACCTAACCATAATCGCCCTACACCCCATGTTAGATGAATTTCGCATATATATATATATATAACATAATAAAATGGAACAATCATAAATCAAATACAATCAAGCGATGCCAGCCCCTATACCAATACCAATGCCAAGGCTGACACCAATACTGATACCGCCCATGCCAATCCAAAGTAGTCTCAATAAGCCTCTATCCAAAATCAAAACAATATCTGGTCAGGACATGCCCCCGACCATAGATAAAACCAAATCTAAGAAATAACAAAAGTACGTAGGGAAGAACATGACATGAAATGGATCCTTCCAAAGTAAGAAAGCTCACAACTTTAATCCGACTCAAAGCTGTCACCGAATCTAAGTCACTGAGTAGGAGGAGTAGTATAGCCGGTTCCTTTATCGTGTGGGAATATAATACTAGAAGATGGGTAGTCGGTGAATGCTAGAATGTACTTAGTTTTAAGGATAAAATAATGTCTACATTTAAAAACCAAGTAAATAACCATATGCAATCAGATACATCCATATATATATAAATATGGATGTGTGTGTGTGTGTGTATATATATATATATATAAAATCCATGGCAAAAAAAGAAACAGAGTTTAGCATGTGTTTAACCTTTAACCTAGGTTTGTGTAGCTTTATCGTCATAATCCATCCACGGGCTATATAGGTCTAGTGTTACCCCCTGAACCGGCCTCAGTGCATGTATCCACATGAATCAGAGATATCACAGGGGCCAGGGATTCCCAGTACCCTTCGCCCTCCATGATATATATATACAAGTATAACTTAGGGGATTCCCATGTATCTCACAAGTATATGGTCACCATGACCAACACTTATGTCGGCAAACGTGAGTTTTAGTGTCCATCCATCGGACTCACACCTTCACGGTAAGATATCACAACCCACTTTTATTGACTAATTAAAACTATTAGCATATAACTAACCACCAATTCTAGAAGTTATTAACCAGGGCTTTATGAAGTGGTATCATCATACCGACTACAACTTGTAAGCAATGTCATTAGCTAATACTTAGGGGATTCTGATGTACCCCACATGATTTCCAATTTACCAAAACCATGACCACCAAGGCCTTACCAAATCATTTAAAACTATTTAAACCACTTTAGGTTCCATAACCATACTATGCAATACAACAATTTTAATAAAAGTCAAAATATGTGACAAAATCATTCTAATAGGCATTTTAACATTCATGTTAAGGGCATATAGTTTCCAAAACCAAAACCAAGAACCAATTGACCATTCCCATGAACCACATGTTCAATTCCACAATTTTAACATGAAAACCATAAGAAAACATAGGAAAATAATATTCATCCATTAACAACCAAAACCACCAACATATAATTCTAAACCAAACAATACCCATAATTAAATCATGAAAAACATTCATTAAAACATAAATTTAGTTAAACTAACAATGGGGGAGGAGTAACATTCCTTAGATACCAAAGAAGACGAACAGAAACCACCCTTGAAAGCCCTAACTGACCACCTTGAAGAAATCTCTAGCCTTTTTTGAACCAAGAGCCTTGAGAGAGATTTGAGAGTGTTTTTAGTGTTTTGATTGAGAATAATAGGTAAAAAAAGTCCTAAAAGTGTTTTAAGTCGTGGGTTCAAAAAGGGTTAAGAGGAAAATATCCAGAATACCCCCAACTTAAACTATAAAAATCACTGTAGGAGGGTACGACTTCTCCCTTGATTCGTTCACACAACATAATAGTGGTACCTACCACTCATACGCTAGATAGAATGTTGGATATCATATACTGTCCACCATACTTCTCTCTTTACCTAAGTCATGCCTTTATCATATGACAAGTATCTTAGAATCTTACCCTAGGTAGCCTACTAAAGGAATGACATACAGATCAATATACGAGTGACTTTCCTCACTCGTACCATATTCATACGACTCGTATGGTGTCCATTCATATCTTGGACAATAACCAACCAAAATTACACTAAGTAAAATACGACCAAGACCCCTAAATCGTACCCACATCATACGACTAGTAAGCCTAAGTCGTATGATGTCCAGGAAGTTCAAAACTCCAGAAATTTCTAAGGGTTAAAATCCAAGGTATTTTAGTATCATATATAACAAAAAGAACCTCAAAAACGTGCATATTTTCCTATTTTTAAGCATTGAAAGTGCTATTTTTCTATAGCACATCAACACCCTGAACTTAGAACTTTTGCATATCCTCAGACAACAAAACATAACAAAATAAAAACTAGGCTTAACAGGAGAATATAAGTAATTCAAGGCAATCGGTTAACACTTTAAGCTCAGAACACAACATTCCCCTCCAACCTCACTTTTCAAATCCAACTATGTATAAACAAGAAGCACAATAATGTGACACAATGGGATCAAGGTATGGCATTACATTAGCAATAGACAACCACTCATATATACAAGTTACACTACCCAAGACAAGCAAATAGCTAGCAATATAACTTAAGTGTCCTCACTACAAAGAAGTCCCAACTCACTCATATGAAATAATACATTTTAATGCAGGGAATGTCAAGAGACACCCACACTCAGAAGAGAAGTTCCAATCAATGTGCATCAAATACCAAAGGATTGCCCTTATTTACTTTACCTTAGTTTTCAGACAGTCAAGTTAGGATCACTATAGGACTTTTCTTGATTTATAATGTAGGCTTGGGGGCTGGTAAGGTACATATGGACATATCAAGTGACTAAGCCTCCTTGGAGCTACACTAACCTTGGGGTCTCACTTACTAGTCAATTTTCTTTTATTTCACCCTTATTTCTCCAATTTTATTCTTTATTACATATTCAGGTTGGGTGTGGTCTTTTATTCTTTCTTTTTTACTTTTTTTATAAGTTTCTTTTCTTTTTTTTCTCTTTCTTTTTGTACCACACCCAGCCCTACTAACTTTTTCTCTTATTTTACCCTTCTACATACTCACTTTACACTATGTATCCCTATGATAGCCACCTTTAACTTGCATATTTTTCCTGAGTTTGAGGTGCACAATATCCAAGGAGGAACAGGGCCAAAATAGGTTCACTATAATATAAATAGGAAGGTGAATAAGTTAAACAAGAAAGATGGGCTATAAGGCTCAAAACAGGGATTAAGGAATACTATTCACATATGAAAGGTCATTTAGGCTAAAAGTGGACCAACTCAAAAACGGCCTATGATCCTTTCCTAACCGACTAGCCTACAACCTAGGCAAGACTAAGCATACAATTTCTTAATTCAACACATAAAGCAAGTAGCATCTCAACACACATGACACAAAGTCAATATTACAAGCTACTACCTATCCGGTTTATCCAATTATTAACAAGTGATATCGTGTCCCTAATTCTAATGCCATGACAAAATCCACAAAGTTCACACATATATACACTCACACAGTTTTAAAACACAAATTTGGAGGGGCATCATTTTTCTCAAAAATTAATGAAAAATATGACTATTGCACTAAATACTTAAAAATCTACTAATTACATAAAAACACATCACAATACGAAACAAAACACAATACGACATAAATTATACTAGATATGCTAGTTCTACAACCATACCGCGGCCAACTAGAAAAAAAGCACGATATTTAAAGCCCACGGCGGCTATGGTACATCCCACCCCAACTAAAAACTGCACATTATCCTCAATGAGCAAAAATAATACAAAACAAAAGGAAGTAAGATCATATCTGGGATGCATTAGGCGACCGTGTACCTTGGGTTACCTCTCAAGCAGTGATAGATTTACCATCGTGGCACAACTCAACTCCCTTGGCTACTCAGACTTCGCCAAGGTCCATCTCAATATGGACTCTGACTTTTTACGGGTTTTTCATGTATTGCTTTACTTGCTTCCCATTTACCTTGAATAAGATATCACCATCATGTTTTATTTCTATAGCACCATGTGGGAATACCTTAACCATAGTGAATGGTCCAGTCCACCTAGATTTCATCTTTCCAGGAAATAGGCGGAGTCTAGAATTACACAACAAAACCACATCACCGGGTATAAATACTTTTTTCTCAATCTTCTTATCATGGTACAACATTATTCTCTTTTTGTATATATCCGAGCTCTCATAAGCACGGAGTCATAATTTATCCAACTCATTTACCTTGCTCAACCTCAAGTTATTTGTATCATGCCACTCAAAATTTAGCTTTTTTAATGCTCATAATGCCATATGCTCAAGCTCAATCGATAAATGGCAAGACTTGACGTATAAAGTTGATATGAAGAGGCACTTATAGGGTTTTATAGGCTGTTTGGTAGGCCTATAATGCATTGTCTAACTTTCTAAACCAGTCAGTCCTATTGGTATTCACATTTTTTGCCAAGATAGACTTTATCTCTCTATTGGAGACTTCTAATTACCCACTTGTCTGAGGATGATAATGTGTTGCCACCTTATGCCTTACACCATATCTATCAAGAAGAGCTTCGAAAAAGCAGTTGTAGAAGTGAGACCCACCATTGCTGGTAATTGCACGTGGAGTGCTAAATCGAGAAAAATATTTTTCTTCAAAAAGGCAGTGACCTTTCTCCTTCATTATCTAGAAGTGAACTTGCCTCCACCTATTTTGACACATAGTCAACCGTTACCAAAATATATCTTATGCTATAGGAGTTCACAAATGGGTCCTTAAAATTGATCTCCCACATATCAAATAACTCCAACTCTAGAATAGGTGTCATGTAAAGTTCATGGCACCGTGAAATATTATCGTGATGCTGACATTGGTTATAGGATTTAGCAAAATCATGAGCGTCCTTATAATTAAAGGGAAGTAAAATCCACACTGCAGAATTATATGGGCGGTGTGTGTGCCACTATGATGACCCCCAACTAGTGATGAATGACAAGCTTCTAGAATGCTCATCATTTCCACCTTCGGGACACACCTTCAAATTATACCATTAGCACAAACCCTGAATAGGTACCACTCATCCAAAAATAATATCCGTGCCTCATGCATAAAACTTTTTTCTTGCAAAAGAAAAGATCTTCTAGGACCACATCACTCTCCAAAAAGTTGGCAAAATCAAAAAATTGGGGTACTAGTAAAATACCCTGGGATTTAATCCTTAGATATTTCTTGAGTTTTGAACTCTCTAGACATTATATGACTTAGGCTTACTAGTCGTATGATGTGGGTTGGGTTTAGGGGGTCTTGGTCGTATGATAATCGGTGTGATCTAGGTTGCATTCTGTCTAAGGTATACGTAGGCATCATACTAGTCGTATGATGATGGTATGAGGTAGGTTATAGACTTGTTGATTCTCAATATGTCAAGCCCTTGGTAGGCTGCCTAGGGTGTGTTTTATGGGTACTAATTGTATAATTGGATATGAGTTGGTCCTTATGGTCGTATATTGTATAGTCTTGGAGTCTAATATTCTATCTAGGGTATGAGAGGTGGGTACCACTCGTATGTTATATGTATGAGTTAGGGGTAGATTCGTACCCTCCTACGTACATTTTTAGTTTTTAAGCTGAGGACATTATAGACATTTCCCACCCTAAAACCCTTATGATCCACGTTCTATAACATTAATAGGTCCTTTATTCTTTACTTTGAAAGATTAAAACACCCCTAAACACTCTCAAGTATCTTGGTTCAAGAAAGGCTAGGGTTTCTCCAATACAATTAGTTCAGGGCTTACAAGGGTGGTTTCTCTCCATCTTCTTTAGCGTCTAAGGTATGTTACTCCTTTGTAATGCCCCAGGTCTGTACCTCAAATGCTACACAGTGCTTATGACCTCGAAGGACAACAAGATAACCCATGACTAATATTTGCTGTGAGTACTGAATAATATACTGTAATATATTCAAAAAATAGGCTAAATTGCTATAAGGTTCAAAACATCTGAAATACTGATAGAATATAACATCTATGATAATGTTTGTGAAATTGAATACTGTCTAAAAACTAGTTTGAAAAGCCTCGAATCTGAATTGACTTAAAGTGGAGTTGATGGGATATTCCCCCAACTAACTCCATCAACTAAAATCTGAGTCTACTAAAATAATAAAATAAAAGAATATCCTCGATAGATAAGGACTCACTACTCAATATGATATATTGCTAAATCTAAATCTGTCTATATGGGATTAGGAATCTGAGTGTCCGAACCTATGATATAAGACATCATAGTGCAAAGAAAGAGTATGCATCAATAGGTGGAATATATTAATATGCTAGATGAGGTAAGGCTGCATGCAAGGGTTCATATGCATAAACAATAACTGACTGAATGAGATAAGAGTAATTGAACATGAGTACATGAATAATCTAAAACTGTTGTAAATATTGTGTATACAATACTATGCATATATATATATACTGTAACTGAGCTTTTTTGGAGCTAAGTACTAAGTTTTGATACTAACTAACTGATAATTTGAGATTATTAATACTGATTGACTGTATTTGACAGTCCTGATTCTATAGAACTAAACTAAGTTCTATTCTGAAGACTGATACTAAAAATATAGAAGGTAATCATCTAACTGATATGCCCCAAATAAGATAAGATAACTGAGTTGGGGTCTAATCTATAACCCCAATTAGAAGGATTTCAGTACCGTGCCACGAGTAAAGACAACTAAAGAGATACCCTTATCTGATAGGTACTCTAATGAGAGTGGTGAAACCCTTAACTGGAAGGTTAAAATACCTTATCAACCCTCAACTGGTAGGTTTTATGTCTCAACCTACACTGGCTACGTAGTTCTGGAATGCAAGAATTGCTTCTAAGGATCACACCCTCTACTGGAAGGTAAGCCCCCATCCTTGGATTCACTCGGTGTTGAATCCTACTCCCAACTGAAAGACACTGAACTGAGTACACTGAACTAGACTGATACTGAGTTTTCTTGAGTTTTGGAACTGACTGAGTTCTACTGAGTTTTGTAGCTGATTGAGAGTACTACTGATCAGGACATGACTGATACTATTCTGTAACTGATACTGGATCTAGGTAAATAACTAAATTATCGGGTATTAAATACCCCCAAAACTCGATAGCATAAAATGTAAAGCATAGCATAGTCTTGAATAATATAACATTGTTCACTGGTTTGTAATTCATCCGTAGAGACATTTTAGCAAACACTTGTAAGGCATAAACTTGTAAATGATTGGGGAATACATGCTATCATGTTATAATGGCACTAATTCATTCGTATAGGCATTTTATCAAACACATGGGAAGCATGCTTAGGTTATACAAAAATCAACACATATAGTTACCAGGACTATATCAATCAACTTGCAAATTAAAGGGTTTATTATAAAGATCATGTAATCCAACACATATAATGATTAATTTCATGAAAGCTTATAATTTAATCATGGACTAAGACCCAATAATAACATGAACATGAATTCAATTCAATTCAAACATGGAAGTTCATGATTTAACAATCTTGTAGTTTGAAAATAGATTCGTGGATTCTAAGGGTAAAAGGAACCCATAGATGAACACCTAACATACCTCAATTTGTGAGTTTCTTGAAGTTTTTGGTGAATCCTTTGAGATTGCTCTTGATTTTTGAAACTAGTATTTTCCCCTTTTTGAGGGAGAATGACTTAATCTTTGAAAAAAATGAATAAATAATGAGATAATAGGTTATTTAGGGGTTTTATTTTTTGTTTAGACTGATTAGGGCCGTGGAAAATACCCATTTACCCATGGGAACTCATACTGAAAAACCCAATTTTGGGCCCTGGCAAGACGCTCCATGATTGCGTTGGGCCACTGGAAATTGCCAACTGGAAATGTGGCTGGTGGCGCAATGTGGTGGTATCGCGTTGCCACCTTGGATGAGACCTACAATCTTGGCGCGACGTAGTGACATCGCATTGGAACACTAAAAGTTGACAATTCTGAACTGAGCCTATGGATCGATGCACCAATATCGCGATGGGGCACTGGATTTGACAATTGCCATTTGGTCATGCTCTGCTACGCATTGGCGGCCAAAATGGCATATTATCTTACAAAAATGGCCATAAATCTTTGCCCGGGTATCGGATTTGGGCGAATTTTATATCTTTGGAAAGCTAATTCAATTTCCTACGCAATGACAGGCTCTAAACTGAAAATACTAAGTATTTAAAGAATTCTATATTAGATAACTCATGGATTGAGAGTTAATCTAAGCTAAGGAAATATGAGGTATTACAATATCCCCCCTTGGGAACATTCATCCTCAAATGAGACTGATTAAACTGAGAAACACTGATAGACTGAGTTGACACACTGAATAAGCATATTTGATACATGGGAGACATGACTAAACTATGACAAACTGAGTTTTTATATTAAACATGCATATCTGATGCACGAAATACATGACTGAAGCTACTGATAAGCTGAATTTTTATACTGAACATACATATCTGATACATGAGTACATAACTAAACTAATTTATAAATACATACTGAATATGCAACAGTAATGGATACCAAGTTTATAATTATATTTGAACATGGAACTGAGTAAATCTAAGAAAGACTATTACCTTAAGCTGAATCTGGGTTTACGGAGAAGAGGTGAGGATAATTAGTTTGCATATCTGCTTCTGCTTCCCAAGTAGCTCCCTCAACAGACTGATTCTGCTAAAGAGCTTTGACTAAGGGAACTTCTTTGTTCCTCAATCTTCAAATCTGATTATCGAGGATCTGGACTGGGACCTCTTCAAAAGAGAGATCATTCTGAATATTTACATCCTCTAAAGGAACTACAACTGCTGGGTCACCAATGCATTTCTTTAGCAAGGAGACGTGGAATACTGAGTGAACTAAAGCTAGATCTGAAGGCAACTCGAGCTTATAAGCTATCTTTCTAAAACGACTAAGAATCCTGTAAGGACTGACATATCGGGGACTGAGCTTTCCCTTCTTTCCGAACCTTTTTACTTCTTTTATGGGAGAGATTTTCAAGAACACAAAATCACTAATCTCAAATTCGAGATCTTTTCTCCTTACATCTGCGTAAGATTTCTGTTGGCTTTGGGCTGCCCTAAGCCTTTCTCTAATTAACTGAACCTTCTCTAAGGCATCAAACACTAAGTCAGGCCTTACAATTGTCGCCTCACCTACTGATTGGAGATCTACATCTCCTACCATAGAGAGCCTCAAATGGGGCTATCTGAATACTGGAATGATAGCTATTATTATATGTGAACTCGATCAAAGGCAAGTGGTCATCCCAAATACCTTTAAAATCAACAACGCATGCTCTCAGCATATCTTTTAGAGTCTGAATGGTTCTTTCTGCTTGACCATCTATCTGAGGGTGTAAGGTTATACTGAGATAAAATTGGGTACCAAGACCCTTTTGGAATGCTTTCCAGAAATAAGAGGTAAAGTAGGTACCTCTATCTGAGATAATAGATATTGGAACTCTGTATAACCTAACTAACTCTCTGATATAGAGTTTGGCATAGTCCTCAACTGAATAGGAGGTATGAACTGGTAAGAAATGAGCTGATTTGGTCATTTTGTCTATGATAACCCATATAAAATCATACTGATAATGAGTACGAGGCAAACCCATCACAAAATCCATGAAAATTACTGGGGAATTTATAAGACCAAAGGACATGACTAGAAACTCAAAGTAACCATACCGAGTTCTAAAAGCTATTTTTGAAATGTCACATTCTATGACTCTGAGCTGATGATAGCCTGATCTGAGGTCTATCTTAGAAAAGTAACTAACACCCTGAAGTTGGTCAAACAAGTCATCAATTTTAGGAAGTGGATATCTATTATTAATTGTGACTTTATTCAACTGACGATAGTTTATGCATATTTTGAGAGAATCGTCTTTCTTACGCATGAATAAGACTAGTGCATCCCACGAGAAAATATTGGGTATGATGAATCCCTTATCTAAGAGATCCTTTAATTGTTCTTTTAACTCTCTGAGTTCAGCTAGAGCCATTTTGTATAGCAAAACAGATATGGGCTGAGTATCTGGGAGAAGGTCAATTTCGGAGTCTATTTTCCTGATGGGAGGAACTCTAGGAAGATCTTTGGGAAACAAATGAATTCATTTACTACTGAAACTAAATCAAGACTGGGAGTTTCTGAACTGGAGTCTTTGACTCATACAAGATGATAGACACATCCCTTGGATATTATTTTTCTCGCTCTAAGGTATAAAACCAACTGACCCTTAAGTGTTGTAGTACTACCCCTCCATTCAAGTATTGGTTCATTCAAAACCTAAAAAATGAATAATTTTATTTCTATAATAAACTGAGGCATAGCATGAATGGATCCAATCCATGTCGAGAATTATGTTGAAATCTGTCATCTCTAATTCTACTAAGTGTGCTGAAGTGACTTTTTGAGATATCATAACTGGACAGTTCCTGTATACCTATTGGGCTATGATAGACTAACCTACTGGGGCATAGACTGAGAATGGTTTTATTAAGATTTTTGGTTTGAATTTGAAGTTGACTGCTATGTAATAAGTTACAAAAGACAAAGAATCTCCTGGATCTGATAAGACATAAACCTATAAATGAAAGATCTGTAATGTATCAGTGACCACATCAGGAGTACTTTCCTGATCTTTTCTGAACTGAAATGCATAAAGTCAGTTTGGGTGTTTCCCATTGGTGGCACCGGAAGCGGCACCCTTCTGATTCGGGCGACCTAACTGAGCTGAAGGATGATTATACCAACCCTGAGAACCTGACTGCAGACAATCTTTAACTCTGTGGCATGGCTTTCCATACCTTAAACAAATATCATAGCCAGCTCTGTAGACACCTTGGTGGTTTCTTCCACAAGTCTGACAAAGAGGATTTGTTCGAGCACTGTTGACACTACCCTAAGATTTAGAGCCTGGCGCCCTATCTTTGTTATAATTTTTGAACTTAGGGACTGGAGCACTGGATGAAGACGGAGATGGAATTAAAGACTTTGGATGAAACTGGGAACGATTACCGCCCTCTAACTTAGGCTAATTAAAATTGAAACTACCTATCCTAGCTCTCTTGCTCTGCCTCTCTTTATTCTTATTCTTAGCCTCTTCTATCTGCTAAGCATGGAACATGAGCCTGAATGTGTCAATATCCTTAATTAACATTGTTGTTCTGCTCTTTTTAACCATATTATATGACACCCCAGACATGAGCTTGCTCATTCAGGACCTACTATCTGCTACTACATGGGGAGTATACCTGGCTAACTGAGTACACTTGAGGAAATACTCTTTCACACTTAAGTTGCCTTGACTGAGATTGATGAACTCCAACACCTTGGATTTTCTTAGCTCTAAGGGAAAGAATTTATCGAGGAAGGCAGTAGCAAACTCTTCCAACTCTATGGGCTCTGCATCTGCACTACTTTCTACCTTTCACTTCTTAAACCACATATGAGCTACATCCTATAGATAATAGGCATCTAACTCAGCACTCTTACTGGCCGTCACTCCCATGATATCTGTGACTTTTTAAACCAGATCGAGGAACTCCTGTGGGTCCTCTTATGACTTAGATCCTGTGAATAGGGGAGGATTCATTTGGGTAAAGTCTCAAATCCTGGCTGCAGCAGTATTGGATACTGGATTGGCTGGAATAGCAGCTGGACATTTATTTTAAGTTGCTACTAAATTGGCTAGAGTAGTGAATGCAACCCTGAATTCTGCATAAGAGACATGTTTGTCCAGGGGATTTGCTTAAACAGGTTGAGATGTTGACTAATTTTTGATTCTTCTTTCGTTAGTCTTTTTTGGAGGCATATTTTGTAAATGAAAAGAAAAAACAGATTAGACTGAGAGTTTAACTTAAGATCATGCTCACTCGCACGACATTAATACTAAAAGAAGAGATATTTTTCCTAAAACATCTCATAGCCTCCTGTCCATAAGTGTGGTGCTCTACACACTCGTGCATAAGACTCTACTAGATGCGGCTTTCAGACTTTCTAGGACTCAGTTGAACCTTAGGCTCTGATACCAAATTTATAATGCCCCGAGTCTGTACCCTGGACGCTACACAGTGCTTACGACCCCGAAGGACCACAAGCTAACCCATGATTAAAATCTACTGTGACCATTGAATAATGTACCGTAATATATGTGAAAAATAGGCTGAATTGCCATAAGTTTCAAAATATCTATAATACTAATAGAATATAACATCTGTGATACTATCTAAAAACTAGTCTAAAAAGCCTCTAATCTAAATTGTTTGAAAGGGGAGTTGATGGGACAATTCCCTAACTAACTCCATCTACTGAAATACCGATTCTACTAAAATAATAAAATAAAAGAATGTCCTCGATAAATGAGTACACACTACTCAATATGATATGCTGGTTAAATCTCAATTTGTCTATGCATGGTCGGGAACCTGAGCATCCGAACCTATGATATAAGACATCATAGCATAAAGAAAGAGTATGTGTCAGTACATAGAATGTACTGGTATGCTAGATGAGGTAAGGCTGAATGCAAGGGTTCATATGCATGAACAATAACTGACTGAATGAGATAGAGTAACTGAACATGAGTACATGAATAATCTAAAACTACTGTAAATATTAGGTATGCAATACTGTGCATATATATATATATATTGTAACTAAGCTTTTCTGAAGTGAAGTTTTGAGTTTTGATACTGAGTAACTGATAATCTAAGATTACTGATACTGATTGACTGTATCTGATAGTCCTGATTCTGTAGAACTAAACTGAATTCTATTCTGAAGATTGAGACTAAAACTGTGAGAGGTAATTATCTAATCGACATGCCCTAAATAAGATAAGATAACTGGTTTGGGTCCAATCTGTAACCCCAATTGAAAAGATGTCAGTACCGTGCCACGGGTAAAGACAACTAAAGAGATACCCTCATCTGGCAGGTACTCTAATGAGAATGGTGGAACTCTCAATTGGCAGGTTAAAACACCTTATCAACCTTCAACTTGCAAGTTTTATGTCTCAACCTACGTTGGCTACGTAGTTCTGGAATGCAAGGATTACTTCTAAGGATCACACCCTTTACTAGAAGGTGAGCCCCCATCCTTGGGTTTACTCGGTGTTGAATCCTACTCCCAACTGAAAGAGACTGAACTGAGTATACTGAACTGGACTGGACTGATACTGAGTCTACTGAGTTTTATAACTGAGTTCTACTGAGTTCTGTAACTGACTGAGAGTACTACTGATCATGACATGACTGATACTATTCTGTAAATGACATTGGCTCTAGGTAAACAACTAAATTATCGGGTATTAAATACCCCAGGACTTGATAGCATGAAAAGTAAAGCATAGCATAATCTTGAATAACATAACATTGTTCATTTGTTCGTAATTCATCCATAGAGATATTTTATCAAGTACTTGTAAGGAATAAGCTTGATATGATTGGAGAATACATGCTATGATGTTATAATGGCACTAATTCATTCGCATAGATATTTTATCAAACATATGGGGAGCATGCTTAGGTTATACAACAATCAGCACATATAGTTACCATGGCTACATCAATCAACTTGCAAATTGAAGAGTTTATCATGAAGATCATGTAATTCAACACATATAATTATTAATTTCATGAAAGATTGTAATTTAATCATGGACTAAGATCCAACAATAACATGAACATGAATTCAATTCAATTCAAATATGGAAGTTCATGATTCAATAATCTTGTAGTTTAAAAACAGATTTATGGACTCTATGGGTGAAAGGGACCTATAGATAAACACGTAACCACTACCAGAAATTGGGTCTATAGCAACCCATGCAAAACCGTTGCAGTAAATGAGTAAACCATTGTTGTAGAGGTATTGCGATGGTTAAAAAACCATTTCATTAGGTCACGAGGCGATAGCTCTACTGCTGCAGTTTTTACAACGGTTTCATAAACTGTTGCTTTATATGGTTGTAGCAACGGTTTTTACCATCACTACCGTAACAATTATTTGACATCAATTGCAATGAAATCAATTGTTGCCAACGAGTTTTATGCAACGATTTTTTTATCTATTGCAACAGTTAAATAAATGTATTTCACAACTCAATTGATACTATTGAAGTAGTTTTGTCATTAATGCTATAATTTTTTTTGTAGCATATAAACTCTATAGCAATGGTTTACATGCTACTGCCGTAGGATCTTCTAAAACTGTTATTTTTATCTATATCAACAGTTAATTATATTATTGCAACAGTTTTATGGTTAATACTACTATATTAATTTAGTGACGCTTTAAATAAGCTATCACAACATTTACAAGTTGTTGCTATAGCTTTAATAGTTTATTGAATTTTCTATAGCAACAGTTCTAAGTTGCTATTGCAACAATTTAATTTGCTACAAATATATTTAGTCCTACAATGACCAACTAATAATAAATACCAATAAACTCAAATACATGATAAAAGCTATAGAATTACAAAACTGTACGTTATCAATGTTCATCATTAAAATTGTATATCTAAAATATAAGCTAGCCATAGTAGTTAATATCCATAAAACTAGAAAATAGTAAATTATGACATAAGTTTCAATGTTCTATTGATTTCAAAAATGTCGACATAAGTTTCAATGTGTTGTCGATTTAAAAAATGTCCTAGAACAGGTTACAAAAACAATCTAAAACCTTCTTAACGTTCTTCAATGTTCTCCTCATTCGCTTCTTCATTTTCTCCACCTACAAAAAAAAACGTACCATTAGTCTTTGTCAATGTTCTCCTTAATGTAAAATTGTTTCACATTGTTGTCACAGGGAACATGACCTTTTTCAAATACAACTGCCTCAAGAAGACAAACAGTAAGCAATAAAGCCACTTCACAAAACTTTATCAAAATAAAATTGCAAGTAGTTACACCTAATCCACTATATTATAGTTAGACTAAGTTGCCTAAAATTTCTACAAATCCATGGATTTCACTATTGTCTATTTTTGCTAAGGCAGAATTTCACAACTATGAATTTATTGTAAGTATCCATTCACAATTTTATCTTATAATTTAGAAAAAAAATTTAAAATTATCATGGAATATATATTTTTTAAAAAACAAGTTCAAAATAAGTATCAAATACTCATGGAATAAAGCGCATAATTTTTTTTCTATGAGCTAGACTCTATGCATATCCAAGTACATGGATTTCATCTCACCACTCAGTCGAGGCAATCAAAACTGAACAATTAAGCTTAAGGAGAACAGATCTCAGATTTTAGATAAAGATAGAGACATGATCACCTTAAACCAATATTGATGCTTTTTCAGCATTTTCAAAGACGAGTGTACTCTCTCTTTTGGCATGCTAGCAGCAGGTAACTTTCTAGCCATACATACTAGGCATAACAGATAAGTTGAGCTAGATAGCAAAACAAAAGTAGAGCTAGAGTGAAAATTTACATCAAAAAGTGGACCTACATACATACTAGACATAGCAGATAAGTATATTACTTAGTTCGTTTATTTACAGATAAGTATATTACTTAGACTAAAGCATCAACCAAACTATCTAACAGAACTTTTCCTAAACAAGGTTGTATAAGCAAGAAAGTATAGAATATAGCTACAGATACTAGTGGATTACTTTGCAATTTTTTTCCTTTATAGATAAGTGTGTGTTTCTATCTTATTTCCTTTACTACCTATTGTTTTGTTACTACCTATTTTTTCTTGCTCTAATATGATGACTATTTGTCTTGAGTCGCGGGTATATCCCAAACAACCTCTGTACCTCGAGGTTGTGGCACTAAAGCATGAATGAGTAATAGCAGAAGTGATACAAGATTATGTGTGTATCAAGAGATTCCAACCAACACAAGAACAAAAAGATGAACAACAAGTTGCTAGTGAATCAAAATAGGCCTCACACGGCTTCACTAGACTTTATGTTTGTGTTTTGAACAAGAAAATAAGATGAATAACAAGAAAATAATGCTAGTGAATTGAAAGAGCCCCACACGACTTCACTAGACTTTAGATTCAATAACACAATGTTAACAAGATTACAAAAGAGATAGAAACTTGATAGAAACTTGTTGTCTTTAATATTATGAAGAAGAAGGCGAGGCAAAAAAGTAAAACAAGTACTAACCTTCAGTTTATTCGGATGAACAAGAACGAGCACAAAATACAAGTAGGTCAGGGTCAAGTTGTAGATCTAGGTTAAGGCATTGAAGCCTTGCTATAATGTTAATTGCAATTTGTTGTTGCATTGTACCCTTTTGTTCCTCAAATTTTTCTAGCATTCTTTGTTTCATTCTCTCTTTTATTTCTTCTATTTTTTGTTGCAGTAGCTCATCGTAGATAGGGAAAAGATCTGTATTCATAATAGACCTCCACTAAGATTTTATCAGATTATATTTCTCGAGTTCTTTTTTCCCACAATTTTATTCTTATAGCTTAAATATAATTAACTTTTCATGCATCCAAACACGTACATTTTGCTTTTTTTTGTACATAATACAAATACAACATCATAATTTTGACAAGGATAAACATACCTGAGGTACACTCCCATCATTAGACCTTTAATATTTGCTTAAGGTTTCTTGCAGTCTAACAATCTAGAGAAAAAAATATAAATCCATTCTGTCATAAAAAAAAAAGCTCCAGAAGAAACTATCAGGATTAAAATCCATGTGCTCATAAGAATTATACCTCCTGAATAGACAATAGACCTCCTCACTCAAAAAGTGTATATTTTCTTGCTGATATTGAAGCAACACCATCTGCTGATCTGATAGTCGACCACCATCCTGATACCTGTGCAACAGAGGCTCTTAGAAAAATTATCATTTGTCTCATCTAGAAGAAGCAGTAAAACAATTGTCAAGCTTTCTTCGATCTCTTCTCAGAAGTCCTATCCAGCAGCCATAAAGATAGTGTCACATTGACATGATAAAGTACCAACCTATTCTCAAACTGCAATAAAATAAACCTCATTATAACACGAAAATTTATCTCATCTGTTGATCAAAAATACCATATTTAGATTAGAAAAGCTAAATAAATCTTGATTATAGTATCAAATATTATGTTCAATAATTCAATATGCATAAGAGGAAAAAAAGTGGTTCATAAATGGTGAATCAATAGGGCAATACGACAAGCCTTTTTAGCATCGATTTGCAGCAAGTACAAATCATCCTTAACATTCAGGAAAAAGTTCGGCAAAGTTGATTGAACCTGCAAGTTCAAATTTTCAAGTCATAGTGATCACAAAAGGACTCAACTAAATACAATCTAAAGATAAAATATTTTACTGTTCTCTAAAATATGGAGAGTTGCAACTAAAATATTAAATTAGATCATTTTTTCCATAACACGTTAAGCTATATAGAACACCAATTCAAATATTGATTGCTTACATGCGTTAACGATCTCTAACTAATTATGAAAATACTTCACTTTAAACATGTATAAGTTCCAGAAGAAAGCCTTCTTTTCTCTTTTTCCTACCAGGGGTTCTGATTTGGGTGATAATTAGGACCATAAATGCTATGGCATGAAATTATTCCCTACTTCTTTAACTTGCATTTCATAATGATTTTACATGCTTTACAAGAGAAAAACACATGAAATTTACTAATTAGGAGTTCAAAACATGAAGTGTTGTATAATAGGTACTTCCCAAAGTAAGGAACAGATAACTGAGTAACCGAGGCAATAAGAACTTGAAAATTATATCACGTGCGAGGTAGTCTCATGGTTAGGTGGTTATTAATCAACAAACAAGTGGCTTGAGATTAATTAGAGGTTATTTTTACATTCACTTAGTAAAAACTAAACGCTTAATTAATGATTAAACATCATATTCATTGATGACCTCTTATTTATTTGTAGGGGTGATGTGGTCTCAGTGCAGCTATCGTTAAAAAAGTTTTAGAAATTTTCTATATCACCTGGATTAAATACCAATCTTGATAAAATCTGAGTGTTCTTTATGGGTGTATATCCAGTGATTCAGCAGGAGATTCTTAATGCCTCAGGCTTCTCAAAACGTAATCTCCCTATTAGAATACTTAAGAGGTTCCACTGAATCATACGTTCGGTTAGCCAATGCCAACTATTGGTAGAGAAATCTTGAATGGATTGACATCCCGGACTGATAAAATTATGTCTTATGGAAGAAGAGTACAACTTATCAAAAGTGTGTGCTCTTCTCAATCCAGACATTTTGGTCTCCAATTTTTCGATTGCCTAAGAATATAATGAAGGTGATTGAAAGCACTTGTCAAAGGTTTCTTTGGATAGCTTGGGAAAAATCTGCTTTCCACAATCTATACGACGGTTGCATATATTAGTTATTAGAGATCTGAAACTCAGCTATAATATGGAAATTACTATAAAATCTTTGTTGAAACAAAGATAAGTTGTGGATTAGTAATGGCAAATTTACCTGGGACACCACCGAAAGCAAGCCTCATAGGTGGTGCAAAAACTACTCAAGGCAAGGAAGTTTGTTGAAGGAGGGTAAAGTGAGGACTCTTTTCTAGCAATGCAAAAATTCTTTATCAGATATATGTAAATAGGGGTGGTGCATATCAGGCAGTTCAGTTGGATATTCGCGCTTAAAGAATAGGCTTCGCGGGTATCAATTTTTAATAATCCATTAACCAAGATGTCAGTTGGTTCGATTTGGATTTAACAGTTATCCATCGGCTTATCCGTCAATCAACAAAGTCAACTACAAAAAGCAAAACTCAAAAGACTCATAATTGTATCTACTTATGTTAAACAAGTAGGGCCAAAACATGATTTTTAAATTTTTGGAACTGAGAGGTACCTCAAACCTTCCAGAGAACTTCACAGTATGACTATGAGTGTACCTGCTCGCAAACAAGCAGTTGGATCTTCCTGAGATATCTTCTTTAAAGCTTGAAGAGATTGTTAAAGCTAAACATTAGAATCATAACTTAGAAGTATCATCATGCCCAATGTTTTAAATAGAGAGAGGCAAAAAAAAGCGATGAGGGCTCACTTCATAGAAGCGAGAAGCGTGAAGCAAAACGTATGTTTTTTTCCATTAAAGTGTTATTTAGTACAAAATTTGAAACTATTAAACATGCATAAATAAATAACCAAGAGCTCAATAAATAACATATCATTCAATATTCAAATTAAAAAGAGAATAGATAGTCATAACAAGCATTCAAGCAAACTACTAAAATACTAAAAATCAGTCTTGCATCTTAATCAACCAACACAAATAGAGAAGAAGGAAAAAATAAATAAAAAAACAAAGTCGAAAGTCAGATTACCTACAACAAAAAAAAAGTAAATCAGAACTGGAAAACAGAGAAGAAGAAGAGAAATAGAGGAGAAGAAGAAAAAGAAGAGAAAAAACAGAGATAAAAAAGAGTAATAGAAAAAGAAAAAAAACTAGAAAACCCTAATAGGAGAAGAATAAGAAGAAGAAGAAGAAGAAGAAGAAGAAGAAAGAGGAGAAATAAAGAAGAAGTTGTATACCTTCAGCAGTTGTTCCAGAAAAATTGCAGTAGCAACAATGCATTTGTATAGTCACTTAAGGGTTTTAACTAAAATAAATTAAATAAAGCAATAAAACCCTAAAAAAATCCTTAAATATCCACTTAAGTGAGCTTTTCTACGCTTTATTTTCTTCAGCGCTTCTGGACATAAAGTGAGAGCTTTTTTCTCGCCCCAACGCTTCAAGTGTGAAAAGCGACCCACTGTCGCTTAGCTTCACTTCATGCTTTAAGCGAGCGCTTCAGTGCTTTTCACAACACTGATCATGCCAATATTAAGCAAACTGCAACGCTTACAAGTCATATTCTATTAGCAGAGATTTCATATAGACAATTTCTACTTCTAGAGAACTCTTACACAATACCATAAAATAGGTAACAACCATCCAAACACACTATTGATGTTATCGTAAATACACAAATTGAGATTAAGAATCATCATCGATGAACCAGCAAATACAAAAAGAAAAAAATAGGATTAAACAGGGTGAGCATATTGAGATTAACGATGAGTAAGTGAGCAGAATTCGAAAGAGGATACAGAACAAAACCATAAAAAAGCAAAAAGGACCCAACATAGAATCTCAAAGAGTTAGTAATGAAACCAATAACATTAAAGATAACCAAAAGAATCAGGAAAAACGAAATATATAAACTTCAGAAAGAGCAAAACATTGAAGAAAAGGAAGAGAGTAACACAGTGCAGCAAAATGAAGAAACTAAACAACACTCCAATAGTCTTCCTATAGCAATCAAGAATATGGAAGCTATAGAGTTGGTCATGGATCTTAACTATGATCAAAAAGCTCAAAGTGAGAATGTGGAGGTTCGTAAGCAGATACAATAGAATGTAAAACACAACAAGGCATCCTGAGAATCCAATACTCAACAAAATAATAGTTCTCAATATCAAAATAAGAATGAAAGTACGAATAAAAAAAGAAGAAGCAAGACAAGAAGCAGAACGACAAGACTACTTCTTCACAATATTTGAATGACCTTTTGAGATTTCTTATGTATAAAAATAAAGGTCTATCGCAAAAAGAACACAACTATATCACAATTGATAAGATTAATTAAATGTTATTCTAGCTTAATTGAAATAAATCAGGATTTTAGTCACAAATTATACTCAATAAAAAATATGTACATTCACAAAAAATCAGTAAATCGAACACTCATGCAATAGAAAATTGAACATCAATGTAAAAAAAATTAATAAAAATCAAAACACCTAATTAAAATATACTAATCTTAAACAGTTGTGTCTTCAATTAAAATATCTCAAATTGAAGAAAAATCCTAGAATTTGGGTCTCAAACATCACAAATTCAGAGAAACCTCAAAATATGAGAGAATGCTAAAAATTGTGCTCTAACCATGCTTAATCTTCTCAGAAATATCATAGAAACCCCAAAATATGAAAGAATTTCCACAGATTTAGCTTAAATTTATTTATTGAAGAACATATGGCAACATATTCAGCTTTGAGGAGTCGCTAATTTGCGAAAAGTTCAGATGTCGTAGATGAGTTGCCAATGATTTGCGTGGATGATTTACGGATGAAAGCGTTGGATTTAAATGCCCAGAAAGGAAAGGAATTGTTGACTTTCTCTAAGAGGTTACTTCTCTAAAAGACTAAGAACAATATTGGTTCAAAAAAAAACCTTACAGATTCATTACAGTGGATGAATTCGTTGAACACTTTAGCAATTTCCGTGTTGGACGTGAACTTTTCGCGGTTGGAAGTAGCAATTAGCTATTACGCGTGTTGGAAGTAGCAAAAAAATTAGGATTCTATTTTGGGTTTTCATGGGTTATTGGTATTGGAGGGTTCTAATTTTTTCTTTTTGTGGAATATGAAAATTAGTGGGGGGAAAATATTGTTTTGGTAGGATATGAAAATTAGTGGGTGAAAAATATGGAGGGAGTTGAGAACTGTTGCAATTGAAAAGTAGGTGTTGCCATAGATTATTTATTGAAATAGATGTTAAATTTTTGTTATATGGACACCTGTTGCAACGATTATAAATTTGTGACAACGGTTGTGTAATTAAATTGTTGTACTAGAATCATATTTTTTAGCAACGGTTGTAATTATCGCTATAGACCGTTTATAGCAACGGTTTATGAAACATCACTAAAATATTTGTTGCCATGGGGTCAATTTTTGGTAGTGAACATACCTCAATTTGTGAGTTTCTTGAAGTTCATGGTGAATCTTTTGAGATTGCTCTTGGTTTTTGAAACTAAGGTTTTCCCTTTTATGAGAGAGAATGACTTAATCTTTGAATAGAGTGAATAAATTATGAGTTAACGGGTTATTTAGGGGTTCAATTTTATGTTTAGACTGATTATGAATGTGGAAAAATACCAATTTACCCTTGGGAACGATTTAAAAATTCATACTGAAAAATCCAATTTTAGGCCCTAACGCGACGCGCCATGATTGCGTCAGGCCACTGGAAATTTTGAACTAGGAATGTGGCTGGTGGCGCGATGCGGTGGTATCGCATTTCCACCTTGGATGAGACCTAGAAGGTTGGCGCGATGCGGTGACATTGCGTTGGAGTACTAGAAATTGACAATTATGAACTGAGCCTATGGCGCAACGTGCCAATATCGCGATGGAGCACTGGATTTGACAATTTCCATTTAGTCATGTTCCGCGTCGCTTTGGTGGCCAAAATGGCACACTTTCTTACAATAACAGCCATAATTCTTCGCCTGGGCATCGGATTTTGCCGAATTTTATATCGTTGAAAGCTAATTCAATTTCCTACGCAATGGTAGGCTATAAATTGAAAAATACTGAGTATTTCAAAAATTTTATATTGGATAACTCATGGATTGAGAGTTAATCTAAGCTAAGGAAATACAGGGTATTACATCCTCTCTCATTGTTATTTCAACCAAATTCATGTTTTAGCAAATGGTTTTCATGATTTAATTGTGGATATTGTTTGGTTTTGAATTGTATGCTAGCGGTTTTGGTTGTTAATGGATGAATATTATTTTCCCATTTTTTCTTATAGGTTTCATGTTAAAATTGTGGAATTGAACATGTGGTTTCAGGGGAATGGTCAATTGGCTCTTGGTTTTGGTTTTGGAACCTATATGCCCTCAACATATTTGTTAAAATGCCTACAAGAATGGTTTTGTCACATAGTTTGACTTTTATTGAAACTATTGCGTAACATATTATGGTTATGGAACATAAACTAGTTTAAATCATTTTAAATAATTTGGTAAGGCCTTGGTGTCCATGGTTTTGGTAAATTGGAAATCATGTGGGATACATGGGAATCCCCTAAGTGTTGGCTAATGATATTACTTGCAAGCTATAGTAGGTATGATGATACCACTTCCTAATGCCTTAGAGAACAACTTTCGAAATTGGTTGGTCGGTTATTTACTATGGTTTTAATTAGGCAATAATAGCTGGTAGTGATAGCTTACTATGAAAGTGTGAGTCTAAGAGGCGGACACTAGAAATTTATGTTTGTCGATATGAGGGTTGGTCATGGTGAGCTTATACTTGTAGGTACATAGGAATCCCTAAGTTTACACCTGTATATATGTATCGTGGAAGGCAAAGGGTACACTAGAATCCCCGGCCCTTGTGATATCTCTAATTTGTATGGCTACACACGTTGGGGACCGTTCAAGGGCTAACACTGGACCTATATATCCCGTGGGTGGATTATGACGGTAAAACTACATAAACCCAGGTTAAAGGTTTTAAATGCATGCTAAACCTAGTTTCCTTTCCAGTATGGATATTATATATATATATGGATGTGATTGCATATGGTTGTTTGATTGGTTTTAAATGTTGGCATTATTTTATCCTTACTTTTGAATACATTCTAGCATTCACCCACTAACCCATCTTCAGGCGATGTATCCCTATGCGATGTAAGAAACGACCATGCTACTCCTCCTGCTCAGTTACTTAGATTTGGGGATAGCTATATGTCAGATTAAAGTTGTGAGCTTCCATACTCTGGAAGGCTCCATTTTATGTTATGGACTTCTCTACATACTTTTGTTATTTCTTAGAATTTGGTTTTTGTCTATGGTTGGGGGCATTTCCTGATCGTATGTTGTCTTAATTTCAGTTAGAGACTTTGTGAGACAACTTTGGGTTGGTATGGGTGGCGGCGATATTGCTGTGAGCCTTGGCATTGGTATTGGTATTGGGGCTGATACCGTTTGAACGTATTTTATTTATGATTTTTCCATCTGTTTATGTATTTGTAATTTATTCGATATATGGTATAGAGCGGTTATGGTTAGGTAATGGGGGTGGTCTCCAGTCCCAGTTGGGCTTGAGACACACGACATGACTAAGCCCTGGTTCGGGTCGTGTCAACTAGGTCTTCAGATACTGCTAAAACCTGCTCATGTAGGAATGTATCTTCTATCTCAATACTATCCCCTAGTCTCAGCATTCCCTCATCCTCAAGCCTGGACAAGTTATTTGTAACCTGATTTTTTGTCCCCTTGCGATCTTTTACTTCAAAATCAATCTCCTGTAATAAGAGAACCCGATGAATCAATCTTGGTTTGGTATCTTTCTTAACCATCAAGTATCTCAAGGATGTATGGCCAGTGTAAACGATGACCTTTGTTCCAATCAGATAATACCAAAATTTCTCAAAAGCAAAAACCACCGCAAATAACTCTTATTCGATAACTATATAATTATTCTATACGGCGTTTAAAGATTTGTTTGACTAGTAGATAGGATGTAGTATCTTTTCTCTTCTTTGGCCTAGAACAGCTCCCAAGTTTACTTCGTTCGCATTACACATTACCTCAAAAGGTGCAGACCAGTTGGGTGACACAATGATGGGTGCCAAAATTAACCTCTCCTTTAGGTATTTAAAATCCTTGAGACATGCATCATCAAACACAAATTTCACCTCTTTCTCTAAAAGCTTGCATAGAGGATATGCAATTTTAGAGAAGTCTTTGATAAACCTCCTGTAAAAGCCTGCGTGACCCAAAAAATCTTCGTATGCCTCTAACTGACACTGGTGGTGTTAATTTCTCAATAACCTCTATATTCACTTTGTCCACCTCAATACCATGTTTGGAGATCTTGTGCCCTAGAACAATGCCTTCTTTCACCATGAAGTGACATTTTTCCCAGTTTAGCACCAAATTACACTCTTTATATATCTATAATGCATTGGCCAAATAGTCCAAACATTCATCGAATGAGTCCCCAACCATTGAAAATTCATCCGTTAATACTGCGATAGTGTCTTCCACTATGTCAGATAATATAGACATCATATATCTCTAAAAAGTGATAGGCGTATTACATAACCTGAACGATATCCTATTCAACGTGAAGGTCCCAAAGGGGAAAGTAAAAGTAATTTTTTCTTGGTCTTTGGGAGAATCATGATTTGATTGTAACCCAAATACACATTAAGAAAATAATACCAACCCATGTCTGCTAATCTATCCAGCATCTGATCAATGAACTATATAAGGAAATTATCCTTACATGTCCACTTGTTCAGCTTGTTGTAATCCATGAAAACTCTCAAACCGATCACTGGCCTCATTAGTACCAATTCATTCTTTTAATATGGAACCACTGTGATTCCCTCTTTCTTTGGCACACATTGAATTGGGCTCACCCACTTACTCTCTGTAATGGAAAAAACCACACCAGCATCTAACCACTTGATTATCTCATTTTTCACTACCTCTTGCATAAGAGGATTTAGTCGCCTCTAGTGCTTAATACTGGGAATGTTTTCCGGCTCAAGCTAAATTTTGTGTGTGCATAAACTTGGTGAAATCCCTACAATGTCTGCAATGGTCCACCCAATAGCTTTATTAAATTTTTGCAATACTGATGTCAAAGCTTCCACCTGTGCTCTAGCCAGATCTGCCAAAATGATCACCGATAAAGTTTTATTTGCCCCATAGAATGCATACAATAGATAAGATGGAAGGCCTTTAATTCCAATATTGGTAGCTCCTCAATAGATGGTTTTGTAGGAGGTGTGGTTCTATTATTCAAGTCAAGATCCAGCTTCTTAGAGGAATATTTGTAAGAACCTATGCCATGTAGTGCATAAACCAACTCATCATATTCATCTATCCCATCACTCTCAAAGTTCATGATCACTGTTGTTGGTGCTTCTACCCCTAATCTTTCCTCAATAGGCACATCTAGTGTAACCACATCATCATCCATAATATCTATTACTGCCACCACTCTCATACCATCAGGCTGCTGAATTGTCATGTATATATTCAATACTATTTGCTTATTGTTCCATTTAAAGGTGATCCTCTTTAGGTCCATAGCAATCAACACCCGACTAGTGGACAAGAAGGGTCTATCCAAGATAATTGGAGATTGGGCATACACTTCATAGTCTAAAATCATAAAATCCACCGGATACGTGAATGATGCCACCCTTACCTCTACATTGCACATAATACCCATTGGCTTCTATTATTGATTTCACATCTCGTCTGCCAGGTGAAATGTATTTGTCCATATACTCATAATAGTTCTGAACTTGATTCTCTTGCCCTTGGGCTCGAAAACCCGCCAACTGACAATCTACATACCTTGCCTCATTTTCTATCTCAGACTCATGAACTCTAGAGAATGCACCCAGTGCCCTTACCATATTAACATTTTTACAATTTATTGTTGCAAATTATTTGGACAACCCACCAATATCAGTCCTTAATAATGAAATCTCTTCAGCTACAACACTCTCAGTTACTCTCCGCTCACCGGAAGATCCAAAAGAATAAATGTCATAACCTCTCTCATCCTCCTGGGTTTTCCATCCTTGGTTAGTTAGTGAGATCTGATCCATAATACTCAAAGCTATTTCCCATCGTAATCTTATAAAGGCTCCTCCGGAGATAGTGTTTGCCATTGCTTCGGAATTGATAGTCGGGGCTCTATAGAATATCTCCAATAGGCTTGTCCCTAAAATTTGGTTGTTGGGCACCTTGGTAAGCTTCTTCTTGAACCTGAACCATGCCTCATACATAGATTCTGACTGCAACTACCTGAAATTATAAATCTCATCCTTGAGATGAAACACGATGGAATAAAAAACCTATTCAAGAATTGTCTGCGTAACTCATTCCAAGTAGTGATGGACCCTCTTGGAAGTTTCCCCAACCATAAATATGTTTCTCCAGTAAGCGAGAAGGGAAAAAACCTTAGTCTTAGTGCCTTCTGATCTACACCTGGAATGGTGTATGAAGTGCAGATCCCCATAAAATTTGCCAGATGAATTTTTGCATCGTCTATAGGTAACCCCACAAATACATCATCTTTTAAGAATAAGAGCTGGATCATAGCATTAGAGATACTAAACTTAACATCAGGGGGCAAAACAAGAGGAATGATGGATCTAGTATCTGTCGACTCAACATATCCCAGATTTTCTTCATCATCTTCATATGGATGCACATACTGATATGCTGGGATAACTTGAACATGGGTATTTTTATATCTTTTTTATTTTCACTGAGTGTTGCTCGACAATTTACTGCTTGACTCAGCTCAGCTAGCTCTGCCCCTCTAGCTACCCGTTGAACTTTTTCTATTGCCTTTCTCTCATTTTTTGCTTGAGTTAAAAGTTCACCAATTTGTTGATCAACAATGACATGAACTTCTTTAGGAGGAGGGGAAGGTCAACATCATGAACCTCTTCAGTATTATCATCTTTTTTTGTTCCACCATCCTGCTAGGTGTTTATAGGATCCTCTCATGATTTAGATTTACTGGGAGTAAGGGATTGCCTCTACTCAATATGCTAGTCATCCACCTGTGTGTGACCAACGAAGAACAAAAACAACAAAGAAAAAATTCAAAAATTACAACAACTTCAATTCACAGATCAACACCATATTCCTCGACAACAGCGCTAAAATTTGATGACGTCTAAGTTACACCTCCTCTCAAAAGATGATATGGTTGCTACCAAATATAGTAACCCAACAAATATTAGGGTCGAATCCCAAGGGAATACGTGAAATTGTGGCTCTCAGTTGTTGTAATCAAATGGGGTTTTTTTGAGTATCAATGTCAAACTAGTAGCAAATATCAACTTCGATTGTAATTAGTCATAAGTAGACCTAGGATTGTGTTCCCGTGACTTCTCAAATCCGTAGACTTATTGTGCTTTATTTAACCAACCCAATACCTTACATGTAGAATTGATAAGTTATGTACCTTCTGCAATCTTTTGGATGTGCCAAAGGTTTTCACCCTTTTTCTTTTGAGTCTAAGGATGTCTCTTTACTAACCCTTATCTTGATCCCAGTTAACTTTTACCTTTTGAGTCTCTAGTTATTAGATGAAATCTAACCATCTTAGTGAGATAATACCTAGAAACGTGGATCGATAGTTAAACTCCAAATTATTATTGTCATTGTCTTTTCCTGGTCACTACTCTTTTTTTGGAGTAAGTAACAATAATCTAAGCGGGATCCTAACTTTTGCAATTGCTAGAATAACTATAAAAGTAAAAATAATGCAATGCATGAATGGGTATCGATTCAGAACAATAATAGCACTTTCCCTACTTCGTCAATCCACCACGATTTTCAAAACCCTAGCTATGGATTTTTAGCCACTCATACTTTTGAAGTAATCAACAACATTCCTGATCGAAGGCATAAATGAAATCAAAATAATAATACGTAGAAAACCCACAACCGTAACTGAATTAATTAACTAAAGTTAATACAAGAGAATTCCAAGATCAAAATCTAATATTGGAATCAAAATATGTTTGTGAATATTAAAAGTGCATAACTCTTGCTAAATACACATAATGGGTATTTATAGTACATGACAAAACCCTAAAATCCAAGCCTGAATGAAATAGGAGAAAACAGAGTCGATGGCCACTTATGGTTCCTACTTGCACCCTGATCCTGGGAGTAGGTAGCACTTATGTCCTGCAAGGTGGGCACAAGTAGCGACCGCAAGTGCCAGGACCAAAAATCATATAAGTCAGCTCTCAGAATTTTGGACTTCTGGCATTTGCTTTTCCCATATGCGGTCTACATGTACTACTTGCACTCCACATATTGACTTAGCAAGTGCCGGGAGTCATATTTTCAACTCTTCTTTAATTTTCGAATATAATTTGATCAAGAACAAGCCTAAAAGTATCCCGAACATCCATAATTACTCTAATAAGTAGCCCAAAATACCCCTTTTAATTTTTTTTCACAAACTTAACATCCAAAACATGATTTTCTGCAAAACATACCCCAAACGTATCATATCTAACAAAACAACCTCAGAAACTTGCATATTTTCCTTGTTTTAAGCATCAAAAGTTCTATATTTCTATAGCATTTAGGAGGTCAAAGAGTTATTCATAGGATGCGTAGGGGTAGTATGGTGGGGCCTGACGAGATTCTGGTGGATTTTTAAAATGGTGTGGGTTTAGGGTGGCTGATTGAACTATTTAATGGCATTTTCAGGATGGCTAGTATGTCAAAGGCCTTGAGATAAAGTACGATAGTTCCTTTATACAAGAATAAGGGTGACATTCAAAGTTGCAATAACTATAGGGGTATTAAGTTGTTGAGTCACACCATGAGGATATGGGAGAGGGTGGTCAAGTTGAGGTTGAAGAGGATCGTGCTTATTTCTAAGAATCAATTAGGATATATGACAGAGATAATTCACATTGTGTGAAGACTAATAGAGCAGTATAGGGAGAGGAAAAAAAACTACACATGGTGTTCATCAACCTGGAGAAGGCATACAACAAAGTCTTCAGAAGTTTCTTTGGAGGTGCTTAGAGGCTAGAGGTATCCGTGTGGCTTTCATCAGATTGATTAAGGACATGTATAATAAAGTGAAGACTCAAATGAGGATGGTGGAGAAAATTCAGAGAATTTTCATGTTTTGATAGGGTTGCACCAAGGATCATTTCTTAGAATATTTTTATTTGCTTTGGTGATGGATGCTTTAACATGACATATTTAAGAAGAGATGCCTTAGAGTATGTTGTTCGTGGATGATATAGTTTTGATTGACGAGACTTGGGGGTGTTAATGATAAATTAGACGTTTTAAGACAAACCCTAAAGTTTAAAGGGTTCATGTTGAGTAGGACCAAAATAGAATACTTGGAATGCAAGTTTAGTGATTTGATACATGGTGAAAAACTGGTGGTGAAGATGGATCTCGAGGTTGTTTGTAAGAGGGATAGTTTTAAGTATCTTGGATCTATGATTCAGGAGAATGAATAAATTGACAAAGATGTCACGCACCATATTGGGGCAGGGTGGATGAAATGGAGGCTCATTTCTGAAGTTTTTTGTGATAAGAAGGTGCCTCCCAAGCTTAAAGGCAAATTCTATAAAATAGCAGTCCATCCGTTCATGTTGAATAGGGGAGTATTGGATAGTCAAGAACTCTCACATCTAAAAATTAAATGTGGCCAAAATGAAGATGTTGCGTTGTATGTATGGACTTACTAGGGGAGATAGGGTTAGGAATGAGATTATTCGGAAAAAGATGGGAGTGGATTAGGTGGAAGACAAGATGAGGGAAGTAAGGTTGAGATGGTTTAGGCATGTGATAAGGATGAGCATTGATGTCGTAGTTCATATGCGTGAAAGGTTGGCTATGGATGGTCTCAACGGGGCAGAGGTAGGCCAAAGAAATACTAGATAGAGGTGATTAAACATGACATGAAATAGTTACAGCTTACTAAGGACATGACCCTAGATAGGAAAGTATGGAGGACACGAATTTGATTTGAGGGTTAGGGCGGTTGGGTGAGTCGTATCCAGTAGATAAGAGTTCTTTGGTGTGGCCATGCTACTAGTCGTATAGCTTTTCTCATAGGTTGGAGTTTCTAGTTATGAGGGTTTGAGTGAGATATGTGCTTTCGATTAGATATTGTATAGTACTACCCTGTGGGTGTCTTATTTATCTTACTAGTGAATTTATCCGCACTTTGCGTGGTCTTATAAAATATGTATATCAATAATTTTATTGATATAATTGAGTTTTCATAAAGAAAAATGTTTGTGTAGTAGTTATATATCAGATTTTCAGTAATAAGTTGTTATTTTAATGAATTTAATAAACAACGAAAAATATACTCTAATAACTTAATTGGCTAATATGATTATTTCTACAAAGTCTTATATACCACATAATGTTATGAACATGATTATTAATTATTTTAGGAATTATGATAATAAAAATTTGTGAAAGTAATGAAATAAAGACCATTAAGCTTTACACTAAAGAACTTTAAGGAAATGACTTTTTAGTTTTCTAACATGCATATTTAATATACTGTACTTAAGAGATCTAAAAGAATAAATATTTTAACTTTATAATAAAGCACATAAAATGTTTTAGCTTTATAATAAAACACATAAATAAAGAAAGAAATAGAAAAAACTCCCCAAAAGGAGGAAAAAAATACATCATTGTATTTCTTGGCCCAAGAGATGTGTTATATTATTTTATATATTCTAGCTTTATAAGTATTATAGATCAATTGTTTAGGTAGATATAAATAAGATTCACTGACATGCAAATATTTACAATTAACGATCATTTTTTAGAACAATTGGGTGTGTTAAATATTGTTCTTTGAATCTCAACACTTTATAGGTGAAGAGAATTTTTAAAAGATATGGTTATATTATTAACTTTAAATCATTCTTTTATATGGGAAGAAAAATCTCAAAAGATGTGGTTATATCATTAACTTTAAATAGGTACATATTTGAATAATTTAGATGTTCAATAATTATAATTTTAGTTGAGATGTTAGGTTAACGCTACATGCAACTTTAAAAGACGAAAAGTGACTTAAGCCTAAAAATACGGATATATATGATCCTCTATACCAATCCTCTTTTCCTTTTTGATTTCATATCCAAATTCTTAATTTTTTTTTTCATGTTGCATGTTTGCCTTTAGGCTCTAACAATTTCTATACAAAATAATCTGTGAAACATGACAAAAAAATACATTAATTTCAATATTACAATAATAGAATATCTACATACTCTACCGATATAATATAACAATTAAAAAAATATCTATTCATCTCTCAAAAATAAAATAAAATAATAAAAAAATATTATATTCACAGAGTACAAAAAAATGAAAAATAATTATTAACTACATTTGAAGCAAGGAAAAAGTTGACAAAAAAATTATCTATATAAAAATAAATGAAATTATGATATTATAAAATAAATTAATTCATATTTAATTTTTAATGATCAATAATAAAAATGAAACACACATCAAAACAATTAAAGAACTTCTTTTACACCATTATATATAAATAACATAAATTATTTAATTAAAATAACTTTAAAGACAAAAAGTAACTGAACTATTCACTTAAAAAATAAGAAATCCTGATTCGTTTTTCTTCATATTTTCTTGAATATATAAATATTCACTAAGCTCTATTAATATTTACAATATTTTTATTGGAATTACACATACCAAAAAGTAATCAACGAGCAAGAAGTAATTCAAACTATATATAATTCTATCAAAACTTCTTGAGCACTCTTTCTTGCCTTCTTGGTATATCATAACACCCCATAAACTAAAGGGAAAAGACACGTTTTCACCCTTAAAGTTGTAACGAAAGTTCAGTTTAGCCATTAAACTTAACCTGCAATTGTTTACCCCCTTAACAACTTTCAAATGAATTTTATGATCCCCTTAATGGCTGACGTGAAAAAAAAATTAAAAAAAAATAAAGCGCATTTGTGATAAAAAAAAGTTTAAAGAAAAATAACTGGACCCCACTTTTAAATTTTTAGCCACTTATTTTTTTTCTTCTTCTTCTTCACACTCCACCACCCCTTCTCTTCTCCTTCCATTATTTTTTCCACTCCTACCCCATTAACAATTCCAATCAAATACATATCCAGAATATTTTCTTGTGAATTTTTGCAATAAGATCATCTTTCTTTAACAAAAATCTTTAAAAACTAGAGGAAGCTCCATTAAAACATCAATCAGCCGCCCTGAACACCCGAAAACAGCAACTAAACCACCTCCACCATCCAAATAATATTCCCTCCATCGATCATTACTGGAGCTCGCTGCTCCGGTGAAACCACCGTCGACACCCCTCTATTCTTTCATTATGTTTGAACCTCAATTAAAACAATGAAGCAAACACCACCATTCACCACCATCGAAATCAACCACAGCAACACCCAACAACCAACGATTTCTACCACTTAATTTTCGATCACCACTACCAATTCCTAACGATAAACAATTAACCAAAAGGGGCTCCACTATATATATTATTTTTGTTTTTGAGTTTGTTTTTACTTGATTTGGGTATGTTTTGTTATGTGCTTTCCAGTTAAATTCTAAATTTGATTTGTTTTATTGGGTATTGATCTGTTTTATTATTTTGGGTGATTGTTTGAGTGTTAAAGATTGAATTTTGATTGAATTTTTTTATGTGGGTGTGGTTGATTTTGATATATAGATGGATGTGGGTGTGGAGGAGGGGGGCGGTCTAAATAAGAAGGGGGGGTTCTGAAGAAGAAGGAAAATGGGAAGGGGCATATATATGTGTGTGTGTGTGTGTGTGTGTGTGTGTGTATGGGATTACTTTTTAAAAAAAAAATCTAATTTCTTATATGGCAATGACATGACACTGATGTGGCACTGATTTGGCAATGGCATAGCGCGTGTGTAGTGCACTCTTCACTGTGAGAGTGATATTGTGATTTTGAGGTTGTATTTAATTCACTTAAAAGTTGTTAAGGGGGGTAAACAATTATAGGTTAAGTTTAATGGCTAAAGTGAGTTTTCATTACGACTTTAGGGGGCAAAGCATGTCTTTTCCCTAAACTAAATGTGATCAAACAATAAAAGATGAAAAGAAAGATTTTGAGCAATAATTTTTTTTGTCTTTGCATTATTTTTTTCTTTCACAATTTAGCTAATTTAGAGAAGGCTATAGTGATAAAGAGGGGAAAGAATAACTTTGAATGATAATTTTCATGACATAAAACATGAATTTATATAGATAAAATGGAGGAATATCACAAGGCATCCTAAAATTACAAATTAAAATTTAGGGGTTATGAAGATTAAAAAATGAAAGTTATGAATATCATTAAAAGTATAAATTAAAGTGGTTTGATTTATGCATAATTTTTGTTATTAAATACATTAAATAAAAAAAATTCAAACATTAGGAGATACTATCATTTTTTGTACATTTATAATTAGGATTTTAAAAAAAATTATACTATAATAGAATACATAAAACATTAAAAGGAAAAGCTGAAAAATCAGAAAAGAAAAGGAATATATTAAAAATCATTTTTAAAAAATGGATGTTTTCTTTAATTGACTACAATTGATGATTTTGTTTATAGATAGATGGATAGATGGATAGATAGATAGATGGATAGATGGATAGATGGATAGATAGATAGATAGATAGATAGATAGATAGATAGATAGAAAAAAATGAAACCGAAAAAGAAGAAAAAGAAAAGAAAAGAATTGAAAAAAAAAAAATGGAAGATGGAGAAAGAAAGAAAATAAAGGGGAGACTAAGAATTGTATTTAATTAACAAGAGAGATTATGAATTGTAATTAATTGAAACTTACACTAAATATGATAATTGAAAGCTTGTGTTTGCTAAGCATGTAGTCATTCTTTATAGTTTAATCGCACGTACAACATTTGACTATTTAAAATTAAATAATTTTTTCTATTGCGGAGATTTTTAATGAAGTGTAAAATTTTAAATTACTTTTCAAAACGGGTTATTATTCTTTATTTTTTTATATTTAAAATATTTTCTTATTTTTAGAATCAAATCTTTATAAAATTATTGATTACATTCTTGTTGCGTAATTAAAACTTTTTAAAATTTGATACTT
The DNA here is from genome assembly GCF_002878395.1 of Capsicum annuum. Lineage (NCBI taxonomy): Eukaryota > Viridiplantae > Streptophyta > Magnoliopsida > Solanales > Solanaceae > Capsicum > Capsicum annuum. Next base: position 133,954,203 of record NC_061111.1, read on the forward strand.
CTTAAACTTTTCTTAGTCTAACGTTTTTATATTTATTTCTAGATTTTTTAAATCTTCTTAAAATCAAATTTAGTTGATTTAGAATTCTTAAACTAATGAAAAAAGTATTAGTTGTTATTAATTCTGATGATTTCTAATAAGGAAATGTTTTAAATATATTTAATTATTTTTATATTCTTAAATATTAGAAAAAAATAGTGAAAAGATGATTTTGTCTAAAACAAAGACTTTTAATGAAGGGAAAAAAGTTCAAAGAATATTTTTAAGACACTTTACACTTTTATAACATACTAGTTTAGAGTACGCGCGATGCACGTGTATATAACGTCAATAATAATAAATATATTAAAAAATTATTATGTATTCATTATATTATTAAGTACACTTTTAAAATATAGCGCAAAAGATAATATGAATAAAAAAGAATTACTACCTCTTTGTCAATAAAATATCACAATTTTCACTTTCATTTTGCTAATGTGTTTAATCCTTTCTTTTGTTCCTGGATATTGTCTTTCTTATCAAAAATGGATGATTTGCGATATGCTTCATGTTTCTTTTTAGTTTTCATATATATTGAAAATAGTTGTTTTCAAATACCGATCAAATTAAAAATCAAGAAAGAATTTTTTTTTTCAAGTTTGCTTAGTATTAATTATTCTAGAATCGGAAAAGGATTAGAAGAACCCTTCAAATATTACAAATAGCTCTAAAGTACCCTCCATCCATCTTTGGGCTCTAAATATCCTTCCATCTATCTACTAGGCTAAAAAATACCCTTCCACTTAACAAAATTTTTTAAACCATAA
>NC_061111.1:133958011-133963445 GCF_002878395.1 Capsicum annuum
TAGGCTAAAAAATACCCTTCCACTTAACAAAATTTTTTAAACCATAATTAAATTTTTTATAGAAATACGTTTCAAGTCTAATTAACATAAAAAAATAATAAAATATAAAGTTTTATTGTGCCATTACATAACAATAAAAAACTATAAAAACTAGATGGTGCAGCAGCAGCTCCACCCGTTTCCTGGTTTCCTACTGGCTTATCGGATAGTCGACGCTTAGAGCGCTTGATAACGGATGACAAGTTTTCTTTCCCTTTAGGAAAGGCTACGTCCCCGGCCGTAGTACCTGTTTGGCGTTTTTGACAGGAAATTATGGTCTCCACGTCTTTGGTCATATCTAAGAGCATTGCTGCAGTCGTGCATTTTCTTCGGCCAATTTTTGATTGTTGCGTCAAGCTTCCATTTGAAATCGGAGGGGGACCATGATGTATCTGTAGGAATCAAGTAGGACTGCATTTTTTGTGAAGGAGCATATGGAGGAATTGTAATTGAGCCATCCTTGCTCCTCCAAACAAACATGATTTCGTTGTCCAAAAGTTTGAACCAAGGTAGCACATTGGACAATGGAAGAATTCCCATCTCAATAGTTTTTCCTTTCTGCAATCACGCAAACCCAGTGTAACCAAAACATATTTACCCTTGAAAGTGATGACTAAAAGCTACAGTTGAAAATAATAAAAACGATAATCATGAACCTAAGGGATATTTGTTGGTAACCTTTCCTTGAATTCTATTCAATTACTTGTGTGTGTGTGTTATGATAGACATAGAGGGATTGTGTTATGAAAGCTAAGCTTGTGCACACCTCGACTATTTCGCCTCAGCAGATCAATCAATTTGTCACTGCGAGCAGAAATCTGACTGCTGCACTTGGTCCTGAATCAACAGAAGCATTTCGCGTAAGATTTTTGTTCTGCATCAGTACCGTCACTTTTGGTCTATAAACTAGATCCCTTTGCAAACAACTGCCAGAGATAAGTCTATAGAACCTTTTTTCTTGGACAATTTGGATGATTAAAATAAAGAACTCTTTAACCGGTACTGGCTCAAACATGCACAAAGTGTTAAAATAGAATAAATGAAAAAGCAGTCCACTCATAGTGCCATGTTTTTTCCCAATCATCCATGTAAAAGAAATTCTACAATCATATTAAAATTCTTAAATGAAAATGTCACTAAAATTTATTGCCATATAAATCAGATTAAAGACAAATTATTTCAATCCAACCTGTGACACCCAACGCCCGCTCGTTGATGGACCACACATTATCAGTCACCAAGGTCTGAATTGCTGATAAATGATGAAGATATGTGAGTGTGTCAACAGAAGCATTCTTCTTTGTCGACACTTTTGTCCAAAATTTACGCTTTAAAATGATGAAGATGTTTTGTTGACTTTGAAGAAAATTAGGTTTAGAAAAATGGGTTTGCCCCTTCTTCACCGATGAGGTTCACCGGAATATAGACGGAGCTGTTCACTATGATTTTTGCCGAAATGCTAAAATCGCGGTTCATTTTTTAAGAAGGTGAACTGTTGTTGTCTAGAATAATTTGTTCCCTTTAGTTATTATGTTTCGGTCGAGTCACTGGAATGGGTAGATGGGTGGATAGTTTAAGTGGAAATTAGATTGAGTTTTGAAAATAATTAAGTTTTAATTAATTAAAATTCTAACCAATATCAAGCTTCCATGTGTTAAATCAAAGCCTAATCACATATCTGTTAAGTGGAAAGGTATTTTTAAGCCTAATTAAGGATGTCAAACGGGCCGGTTAAAGGAAACCGGACTGGGTCGGACCGGTTTGACCCAGTCCGATAAGCCCAAGGTCTTTAAGGGCTCGGGTTTCGATCCGGTTGGGTTTTGGATTTGGGCTCGGTTAACCCGGACTGGACCCAACCCGGTTAGAGCCCGCTGGTTAATCGGCCCGGCCCGGATAAGCTTATTTAATTTTATTTTTTTAAGATTTTGGTAAATTGGGCCAAACTAGACGTTGACCCAACGGCTATAAACGGCTATAACGGCTAGTTTGGGCCCAAATATTAAAAAAAAAAGTTTGTTTTATTTAAAATTATTTTTTAACCCCCAAAAAAATTCTATAAATACCCTACACTTTCAAATCATTTTCCACACAATTTTTCATTCTCTCAAGTCTCAAATCTCATTCTCTCTCAAATCTTATTTCTCAATTCTCAAATATTCTATATATTTAATTTCTAAAGTGCTCACTTTAATTTTTTTAATTTTGCAATTACTAAGTACGAGTGAAAGTTTCTAAAGTCGCAACCTTCGGATACTTTCAAAATTTGGTATTGTCGTTCCATCTCTTACTTTTAATTTTTAATTAGTGTATTAATTGTTGAATATTTATTTTTCTTACTTTTTGTGTATTTTGAATATATTTTAGTTTGATTTATACTATGGATAAATTAAGAAACCTTGGTAAAAGTGTCAAAAATTTTGTTCCGGAAGTGGTAGTGGTAGCAAAAAGCGAATTACTAGCAGTAGAGGTACTTCAAGCACTAGATATACTTGTGTGCCTTCGCCTCCGGTACCACTTAGTCAACCTTTTGAGGAAGAAATAGGTATAGGTGCTCACGATATGGATTAGTTAGAAGTTCAGAAAAATTACGGTATAGAAGAAGAAAATGAAGTAGATGCGGTTGATTTAGATGAAGACAATGAAAATATTGGTGAGACACCCAAAGTAGGAAATGATAACGTTAGATCCGAATCGGTTAATCTCTCTCCCCGTGCCCCAAGAGCTCGTAAACAAACTAATGTTGCATGAAAATTTTTTGAACGTATATCAGATACTGATGTACAATGCAATATTTGTCAAAAAATATATAAGCATAAAAGAGGAGGCAAGCAAGGGGGTGTAGGTACGTTAATGAGACATTTAGATGAAGACCACGAAAGAGAGTTAAAAGTTGCACAAGGTGGTGAAGCTGTTGGTGGGACCACACAAACTAGAATGGACCCAACAACCGGTCACGTAACGAATAAGTATAATAAATTGAGGGACCGGGAAAAAATAGCAAAAATGGTAGCTGTAGGTTGTTTGTCTTTTAGTTTTCCTTCTTCTGATGCTTTTATTCATTATATTTAAGCAATTTATAATCCTATGTTTAATGGTATTCCTAGAAGTACTTGTCGGTCTGATATTTTTAGAGTTCATTCACAATATTATTTTTATTTATCTACATTGTTAAAAAATATTCAATGTAGAATATCCCTAACTTCTGATCTTAGTCGTACTGTAAATAAAAATGATTATTTAACCGTTCCTTGTCACTGGATGAATAGTAATTTTGTGATGCAAAAACGTATTCTTACTTTTTTATATGATGAAGATCATAAACATACTGGACAATTTATTGCTGACTCAATACATAAAGTTGCAACATTTTATGGTATCGAAAATAAAATCTTATGTATCGCTTTTGATAACGCTCCTAACAACAAGACTGCTATAACAAAGTTGAAATCTAAGCTATCACCACCGTTACCTGAAATTTTTCATATTAAGTGTGCATGTCATATATATAATTTAATTGTAAAAGATGGTTTTGAGTTTTTTGAGATTTATATTGAAAAAAATCCGTCTTGCTGTTGGTTTTATACAAGGAAATAATCGTAGATCGAGAATTAAAGAATTTAAAGTTAAATGTCAAGAAAATGGACTTGCACCGATATTGATGCCTGAGGAAATTGATATTAGATGGAATTCTATGTATGATTTTTTAAAAACTTGTTATAAATATAGAGTTCCTATTACATTAGCTTTTAACCAACATTGTGGTTCATTTGCTGATTCTGTCGATTGCATGCTACTTGATTCTAATTGGGTTGTAATTGATAATCTTGTTAAGTTTTTGAAAAAATTTTCTGTAGCTACGGTTGAATTTTTCGGTGCTTATTATCCTACTGTTTGTAATATTTTGGGATATATAACCAATATTTTTGGTTTGCTCAAAGAATATAAAAATAAAGAAGGTTATGAAAATGTTGTTGGTGCCATGATTACTAAATTTAAAAAATATTTTTTCCCAATTTTCCCTATTTTCTTAGTTGGTGCTATGCTAAATTCGTGCATTAAATACCATACTATGTGCCACTTTAGTACTCTTATTTATCGTAACTTAGAAATAAATACTAACAATGATTCTGAACAAGTACAACCTGATTTGTGGACGGCTACGTCTGATACAAATGCTTACATAGATAAATTATATAACCACTATGCTGATTTAGTTGATTTAGCTGTACCGACACACATCAGTCCGACTGTCTCTCCTCATCCTTCCGAGGTTCCATCATTTTCTAAAAGGCCAGCACATTGTGATTTTCCTGATTCCTTTTATGATTTACCCTGTTGAAACAGTATTGACGAGGGAGCTTACACATTAACTTATCGGGAAGAGCTTAAGTATTATCTTCGGTCGCCGCCAGAGGATCGCAGACGACGGATCAACACGTTGGATTGGTGGAGGAATAATGAATCACAATATCCTGTGCTTTCAAGATTAGCTAGAGATATCTTGAACGTTCCAATGTCAACCGTTGCATCAGAGAGCCCCTTTAGTCAGGGACGACAACAACTTGGAGACAACCGACACTCATTGGGAAGCAATGCAGTGAATGTTCTAGTTTACCTCAGATATTGGATTAGAGCAGAAAGAAGAAATCAAGGAATGGAACCGGAGCCGAATGACGAGCAGAAACTTGAAGAAATTATGACTTCGCGGGAGAGCTCAGCAGAATCAAGTCCAATGCATGGGTTAGCCCCCGTTGACTTTGACTATCCTATGCAAGTTCCCGTTAATATTAACATGAATGAGTTGGAAAAAATGATGCATAATTTGTAGATTTTTTATTCATGTAAATTATAAATTTTGGATTATTTTACACTCAATAAAATTCAACATTCATTAATTAACTATCAAGTATTATTAATTTATTATATTAAGTAGTATATTTTTTATATATTATTGTATATATCTTCAATACACATGTATATTTAACGTATATATTTAATGTATCCAAGTGTATATGTTTTACAAATTAGTATATAACTATATATATATACATATTGTAGTATATATAAATGTATATTGTAGAATAGTATATATTTTATTTAAAGTAGTATATATATATTGAATGGTGTGTATATATCTTCTATAGACGTATATATTTAACGTATACATGTGTATATGTTTTATAAATTAGTATAATATAACTATCTATATATTGTAATACATATATATTGTAGTATATAGTTTATATAATTTTAAAGTAGTACATATATATTGATGTATGTTTTATAAATTAGTATAATATAACTATCTATATATTGTAATACATATATATTGTAGTATATAGTTTATATAATTTTAAAGTAGTACATATATATTGAATGGTATGTATATATCTTC
>NC_061111.1:133963545-133964048 GCF_002878395.1 Capsicum annuum
ATATATATATATATATATATATATATATATATATATAAACTTTATTTAAAGTAGTACATATATATTGAATGGTGCGTATATATGTGTATATATTATATCTTCTGTAGACTTATATCTTTAACGCATACAAGTGTATATATTTTATAAATTAGTATATAAGTATATATACTTTATTTAAAGTAGTAGTACATATATATTGAATGGTGCGTATTTATGTGTATATATCTTCTATAAACGTATATCTTTAACGTATACAAGTGTATATGTTCTATAAATTAGTATGTAACTATATATATACATATTATTGTATATATATATGTACATTGTAGTATATATTTTATTTAAAGCAGTACATATATATTGAATGGTGCGTATATATGTATATATATCTTCTAAAGTAGTATATATTTAACGTATACAATACATGTGTATATGTTTTATAAATTAGTATATAACTATATAACTATATAACTATATAACTATATAACTATATATATATATAT
>NC_061111.1:133964148-134011176 GCF_002878395.1 Capsicum annuum
AGTAGTACGTATAGTCATATATAATTATATATTGAATGGTACGTATATATGTGTAATTGTTTATATATATTTTTTTAAAAATATATATTGTATAATTGTAGTGTATATAGTGTATATTGAAGTGTATATAGTGTATATAATTGTATTGTATATAATGTATATTGAATTTTTCATTTTTTTTTAAACGGGTTTGATCGGATTTAGGTGGGTTTAACCGGGTTGGGTTAAGTGGGCCGGTTCAGGGTTGTTTTCAACATTTTTACTGTTGAACTCGAAACCGACCTGGCCCACCTAACCCCAACCCAGACCGAAACCAGCCCACAACCTGGATAAACTAAATGGGTCGGTTTCAGGTTAGCCCGGCTCGGCCCACTTGACACCCTCAAGCCTAATAGATGGATGAAAGGGTATTTTAGAGCCCAAATATAGATGTAGGGTATTTTAGAGTCATTTGTAATATTTGAAGGGTATTTCTGACTCTTTTCCATTCTAGAATTAATAGATACACAAATAGGCAAAGATTAATGAGGAGTATATGAGTCAAATAACACTCTTAATTTTTTTTTTTTTAATGATTGTGCATAGTTTTATCATGACAACTAAAACGAAACTAAGGAGTACTTGTCAGTTTAGTAAATTAAGATATCATTAGTTTGTTTCCATCTTTGCCTTTCATCATATATGAAGAGAAACTAATGTGGTGTAAAAAGGACAAGTATTATATTAAATGAAATTAAATTGAATACTCTCTCCACTCCATTTTGGTTGGCCATATTCTATTTTATACAATGATTAAGAAATGAGAAATTGATGTATTTTACTATTTTATTCTTAACTGATATGAATGATAGTCAATTGGCATAGGAATAGAAATTGGATTTGTAATTATTCACATTTAGTGTACACTATTAATTATAGGGATAAAAAAAATTTAATTAACTCTATCCTAATTTAATAAGTGGTCAACTAATATGAACATTTATTTTTAGTAAGATGACCAACTAAAATAGTTAGAAAATGATAAATTATTCATTGATTTTTCAAGCTGAGCAAGTATTTTTGGACATCTACTTTTAGTATAGTGAACAAATATTGTTGGACACAAGAATACTTGTTATTTTTAATATATCAATTTTTTTTTTTCATATTTTACCTTCAATTTTAATTACTTATCCTTCAAATAACATTAAAACATAAGTTGGTTATAGTTATATAACAAACAATAAGGACTTCCAAATCTGTTTTGATGCACGAAAACTTTCTATTTTGTTTTGGTGTTACATAGAGTTGATTTTTTCAAAAATAAATAAAGAATTCATGTAATATTTAAGTTACATATAGAAAAACGTGTAACTCATGTCTTTTTTCGTCTTTTTAGCTATCTTATTGAGATTCTTCATTTTGAAGAAATTTTTGGCATAGTTATGGCTATTTAATCAAATGTGATCCTTCAGGTAAAGGAAATAGGTTATTGTGGCTATGAAACTTTAACCGTATGCGTATAAGAGTTAAGACACTATTTCAAAGAAATAAAAGTTGAAAGGTATTATAAGTTCATAACTTCATGCAAATTTTATAAATATCAACCTTCATATTTCTCTTTTTTTTTTTTATATATATATATATATATATATATATATATAAAATAAAAGAAAATTCTTCCTTAATTTTTGTTTCAATAAATTAGCTAAAAAATATCTCGAGGTCTTTGATTTTGTAACCTTCCACGTTAAACTTGATAAATATTTATAACATTGATAGTCTACTCAATTATTCATATTTTAAAGGAAAAAATGCATAGTGTCCTCAATTATCCATATTTTAAGAAAATAACGCTTGATAAAACCATTCTTCAGATTTAACTACATAAAGAATAAAGAATAGTACTTTTTTAATATTATAAATATATTTTTTTAAACCTAAATAGTCAGTGGTGGAGCCAGGATATTCACGAAGGGGGTTCATAAGTGAACATACGAACTAACCGAAGGGGGTTCAACATCTAATATATATACATAAAAAATAATTTTAACCATGCATATATAACATAATTTTTTGCCGAAGAGGGTTCGGACGAACCCCTCGGCAAAGGGTAGATCCGCCACTGTAAATAGCCATTTCTTCTTAAAAACTAAACGGATAATTTAAATCCGTATTTAAATGCTATAACCATCAGTTTATCCCTACTTAAGGAATTCTCTATCATCTTTAAATAGAATAGGGCTAATATCAGATCTTTCTTTCTTTTGTTTTCAAACTAAATATTTTGTCTATATATTATATTCAAATCAGAAAAATACTTTTTCTCTAGATCACTCTTAGGATTATTCCACTTTTAGCTCAACAATATTTTATTTTCTGAGATGCCAGTTATATTTTAGGGGTTTAATTTTAAATAATAATCATACGAATTTTTCTTATTCCATTGAAAATAAATTTTGAATTATACTGATTTTTTCTTTTCCAATGAAACTCAAATTGAAGTTTTTCACAAGGTTAAGGAATTACTTCATTTAAAGTTTTTATTTGTAATGTATGTATGATATAACATTTTTATATTTAAAATATATCATATATTTTAATAATGTAAATATATCATGTATTTATAATATATATATATATATATATATATATATATATATATATAAAATTTGTATGGTATATATACCATGCATTTTCATGATATAAACATAATTTATATGATATAAATATATCGTGTATCTTTATGATATAAATAAAATTTATATGGTATAATATATCATATATTTATTGTATAAATATAATTTGTACCGTATAAATATATCATATATTTTTATAATATAAATATAATTTGTAAAAATATGAGAATTTAATCTATAATTAATTTTATATATATTAAAATCTCTTATAAAAGCAAATATTTTATATGTTATATCTTATAACCAATTTATACGACTATGTATGTGTAATAATTACTTAAAAAATGGTTATTTATGTTTACCCCTATTTTAAACCTCTTAAATATTCTTTAAAATTCTTTGTATCTTCTCTCCTTACCTCAAATTCACATATACACATATTTCAATTCATTTTGGAAAAAGCTATTATGTCAATTAAGTCACATTTAATTTGAACAAGGTAACATAATTATAATTCTTTTGATATTACTTTCGCATATTGCAAATTGCTATTTTTTTCGTATTTGTTTATTTTAAAACAATGAACTTAAACTTGTAGAATATTCATAGCATGCATCGAAAGAGAGAAACAAGGTAGACAAATCTATTAATGTTAAAAAATATTTTTATCTAAAAGAATAGATTGAAGACAAATTTGGTGATAATATTCTTAAGAAACTATGCTGACCCTTTGATAATTTCATCGTCATTCACCACCAAATTATTATCCACATATTAAGCTCATTCATATCCTACTTTGTACTCTCTCCCGTGTATACTACTTTCAGCTACATCCAAACATTTTTTGGCATTGTATTTTTCAATTATAATTAGTATTGTGAAGTCCCACTATACTATGCAAATTATGTGACTATTTTTTTTGATTAATCAGGAATTATGAGATTGCAAATTTCTTCCAACAAATCTTGCAAGTCATAAGTCAAATTCAAACTACATCATAATTTCATACTTATTTTTATTATTTAAATTTAAAAAGACATTTCAAAGTATTTGTTACTTTTTACCTAAATGCTATAATCCAACCAAGCGCTTATTTGTTTAAACAGATGGTCTCAATAGCTTATTGTGTTGAAATTCATAGTCTTCTTGATTATCATTAATGGTCATTCTCCTGTTTGGAGTGAAAGTTATCCCTATTTTTAAGGCTGTCATACAATACACAGTTCTTTTTTAGAATCCTCAACTGTATTTGTTAGCAGATCTTTTACAATTTATTTATTATAGAACTACATATTGATACTGTCTCTGTAACTATTTTGCTTATGCTACACACCCATTTGTGTGTTGAGCTTGAATATAAATCTGTGAATGTTTGTAATGAATTTTCATATGCACATAACATACGTTTAAAAACTTCTGTATGATTTAAGTTGAGTTGAGGTTAACTGTAGGTACTATTTCACTCTTATTTGATAGTCTTTTGTCCTAAAATACTTGACATAAATAATTTTATTTATACACACTTTTACATCGTTCCAGAAACTAAATCCTTTTACTATCTTTCACTATAGAATAAGTTAGTCCTAAACATTGACAGAAATCTACCAACTTGCAAAAATAATAATCGTGAAATTCAAATTAATTACAAATCAACCTAAGTCCAGAAAAACTTACCATTAAACTTCAATTTTGTTCAAAAAACTTCCAAAAGTTAAACAAAAACATTAATTAAAATTTGAATGATTAAGATTAGGACCTTTTTATATATATATATATATATATATATATATATATATATATATATATATATGTATGTATAGATAGATAGATAAAAAATATAACAAACTTAAGAATTTTATTTTTATGGTAGCTTAACAAAAAGCTTGAAACCTGGAAATATAACAATAAGAAATTAAAGAGTTGGTGATCGAGAAATTTAAAAAGCAAATCTTGATGAATATTTTTTAATGTTGTCATTTCTCTATCTCATTCCATATAGACCGTCCTTAAATAAGGAAAGAATCAATACACAGTATTAGTTGGTTTAAAAGTCCTAAATTACATATTATAAATAAGGTAAAAACTAATTTGCAGTTCATTAGGTTTCAAAGTCCTAGATTAGAAAATAATTAAATTATTAATTTTTAAATATAAAATATTGTGAAAAGACGATTTTGTCTAAAGCGGAGTCTCTTAATGAAGGGCAAAAAGTTCGAATCACTTTTACGGGTCTTCACACTTTTAATATATTAATATATTAATATATAATATATTAATATATAATATATTATATATTATAGATATAAATTATAGATTATAGATTATATATATATATATATATATATATATAGATTATAAATTATATATATAGATATAGATTATTATTTAAAGCTCTATAGGGTAAAAATTAAAGATCAATAATTTTAAGGGGCAAAAATTAGTAAATACATCTCAAAATGTGCGAATGACTTTGTTGATCAGTTACCACTTTAAACCTAATTAAAGTTAAGTGACTCTTTGCTAAGGAAAAAGTGTTTTGGGCAATAATAATCCTCCACATATATCAGCACCACACAAAAGTGTTTCTTCTTCTTCACTTTCTCCTTATTGATCTTCTCAAACTTTAAGATTATCCTGATTTTCACTTGTAAGTTGTAACAATTCTTTCTTAATTAATTTTCATCAAGATTCTAGGCTGAATTGGATTTAGCGTGATTCTCTTATTACTTTTGTTAGATTGCGTTGAGTCTCACATTAATTGGGAATGAATAGGTAGCTTATGCGGATTTGGACAATCCTTTCTTCATGAGCTACTTTTTGAAATTAAATTAAGCTCAAATATCATCTCTTTACATGGTATCTGAGTCAGGTCTATCATTGTTTAGACCCTCGATCCATGGTCCAGTTCAACATGGGCGTGATTCATGAAAAAGGCGTGTTAGAGTGGATTTAGAGTCCTAGTTGATTGGTAATGAATTAGTATCCTCCTTATATATATACTTGAACTATCCTCATCTCATGCATTAGTTTTCGATTTTGAGTTAGGCCCAATGTTAGGATCGAAAATTCTGGATAGTGCGGAATTAAACAAAGTAGTCGATTGAAGACGATAACAAAGACGATAATAACGATAAGTTGAGAAAAATAAAGGAGACACAAATTTAACGTTGTTCGGTCAACTTGACCTACGTCCACAACCAAAAGGAGGAGCAACTTTACTAAACACCAATGGAATAAAAAAAGAGTACAAAGACACAAAAGAGAGTACAAAATTAGAGTAATTAATTACTCTAATATCCCAAATACCCAAGAAAATAACCTCACAAATATCACTCCAAAGAAGAGTGTTGGGTACTATGTAGTTTTGATGATTGACAAACTGACACATGAGGAAAGCAGATTGTGTTGGTTACTATGTAGTTTTGATGATTGACAAACTGACACATGAGGAAAGCAGAATTTCAGTTTCACTGATAGATGCAGACGAGATTTCTTAAAGACAAGAACGAATAAGCAAGCATGATTCTGATATACTCAAGCTACTGATCATGTAGGGAATATAAAAAGTTGAATTTGATTCAAACACTTAATGATAAGGGAAAACAATTTGAGTTGAAAAAGGAGTCCTACGTGAAGAAGGAGTTTCACTTCTAAGTATATCTTAAAGAGTCCTATGTGTGGGAGGAGAAAGATTCTGATAAATAAGCATGTGCTAATTTAAAAGAGTTGGAGTTTTACTACAACACTAAGGAGACAAGAGTTGGAATTAAAGAAAGAGTCTAACTTGAAGTAGAACTCTATGTAATGAGAGTTTTGATTAAAGGAGGAGTTTAAAATAAAGAATGACTCTTTGGAGAGCTGTGCTTAAATAGAAGATGCATCATTCAGAGTAATTCACGCACTTACAAAGCAGAAAAGCACAATCTACAAATTGACTTCACGAAGTGCTACTCAATCACTGAAGAAACACATTGAAGAACCTGGTCCTAAGTATAGAATCCAGCTAAGAGTTTTAGCTTTGATTTTTAGAGTTTTTCATTGTGCTTGAGCTATTGATGTAATATTAATTTCAGTGTGTTATAAACTGAATTAGGAGATAGTCTTCGAGTTGGGGAAAACTCAGAGACTTTGGGAACGCATACCTTGGGAGGTGTGTGTGTAGTTAGGAATTAGAGTTTATAATTCCTAGTTGTTGAGTCAAAGGAATTAGAGTTTATAATTCCTAGTTGTTGAGTTATAGGGATTAGAGTTTATAATTCCTATTTGTTGGTTACAAAAGTTTTGTAATCAGTCGTTGTTGAGGCTCAGAGTTATTTAGTGAAGTTGGGGTTAAATCCTGTAGAGGTGCAGGTCGTGTTTTTTTACACCTTTTGAGCCCGGTGTTTTCCACGTAAAAATATTGTGTTCTTTACTTTCTGTTTTACTGCTTTCTTGGAACACGTCAGTGGAACACATCAGGCAACCCGTTCCATTGATAAACAACAGTTAGGCGAAAATAAGATAATCAGTAGGGCACAAATTCTTAACAAGTGGTATCAGAGCGAGGTTGTCTTAAAAAGGGCTAGCACTTAAGACAAAGATCAATATGATGAATTCCACACCACCTACTGGTCACAATGAAGGTCAATCCAGTATTAGACCTCCACTCTTTGATGGTTCTCACTTCATTTTGTGAAAAGCTAGGATGGAAATATTCATTCAAGGAGAAGACTACGAGTTAAGGGATAGGATCACTGATGGTCCTACTATTCCAATGAAGTTATAAGATGGGAAACATGTCAAGAAAGTAAGAAGTGAATTCACCCCTGATGACTTATTGGCATTAAAGAAAAATGCTAAGGCCAAAAATATTTTGATCTGTGGATTAGGACCTGCTGAATACAATAGGGTATCAACATGCACCACTGCTAAGCAAATTTGGGATGCTCTAGTAAATGCTCATGAAGGCACATCTCAAGTAAGAAAATTCAGAATTTCTCTTCTCTTCACTGAGTATGAGGCATTTAAGATGAATGAGAATAAAACCTTGCATGAGATAATGACAAGGCTTACTACCTTAACAAATGAGCTGACCTCCTTAGGAAAAGTTATATTTGAAGAAGAATAAGTCGAAAAGGTACTGGGGGTATTACCAAAATCAAAGTGGAAGTTTAAGGTGACTGCAATCAGGGAAGCAAATAAGGATCTTACAGGCATGACCCTGGATGAATTAGTGGGGAATTTAAGAACTTATGAAATGGAAATTGATAGAACTAAAATGGTAACAGCTTGGTGATTTGACTTAGATGATGATGAAGTTGATGAAGCAGCACTCATGGCTCTTGGAGATTCAGACTTGGAGGAGATGATGTTTTTGAGGTAAGTATACTTGAACTTAAAGAAAAGTTGCATTTGTTTTCTAAAACAAAACTTATTTCCTTGATGAGTTCACTAATTGATGACTTCCAAGAATCAACTTCTGATAGGGATGAGCTATTCAACAGTTTTGCAAGAATCAAATTTGATTTTATTGATTTAGAAGCTTGCAAGAACACTGCTGAACAGGAAAATTGCTCTCTCAAGAAACAGGTTGAGCAACTTGATTCTTCAAATAATGATCTTAAGTCTAAAGTTCTAAAATTGATACTCTCTGAAAAGGAAAAAACACCAAGAGTAAAGAACAAGAAAAAGTTGAACTTGAAATGGTCAAGTACATAGAAAAATGCAATAATGCAACAGAAATGGTGAATAAACTGAGTCAAAAAGTCTCTAAACTAAAACTTGACCTTGAAAGAGAAAACAGGTAGACAAATTCCTCAAGAATTGTTCATAAGTTGAGTGAAAGAAATCACAGTGAAAAAGCTGGGTTGGATTTTCACAAAAGTCTCATGTTTATCAAGACTTGTGCTATATCTGTGAAAACCATGGACATCCAACCACTGAATGTCCAGTTGCTGCCAAAAGCAGATCCAGCAGTCTAAATCTGGCAAATAAACTATCTCAGACCAAGAAAAGGATAACTAAAACTGGTCAGAGAAATAGGTCACATAACCTGTTGCCTGCATGGGCTAGAAGAAATTTGATTCATCCATTTACTCATAAGAAAGGACCCAAGCTTGTCTGGATGCCTAAAGTTAACCCCTAATTTGTTTTGCAGGTGAGAGTGAAAGGAGGTAAGCAAAATTTATGCATAAATAAAGCTTTCTCAAGGCATAAGACTAGAAGAAAATAAAGTTTCTTTCACTCACCACATTTAAAGGGAGAATGTATCATTTAAAAGATGGCCAGATTTGTAGTAAGGGGGAAGCAAGGGAGATTTAAAAAAAATTAAGAAAAGAGGACGACTGTGAAACTGATGAGCATGCACAGGAACATATTGTACCACCTGGTTCAACTATTGTACAGACTGAGGGCATATTGACAGGGGGAACAACAAATAAAGAAATGGATACATAAATAAAAATAATACAAGTTGCTGGTAATTTTGTTAGTAGTTCATAAAAATTGGTGTTGTCAAAAGAATCTTGATATATCTCATGGGAATCAATGGCTTGAGACTATGATATCCAAAGGAAAGCAATTTCACTCTTGGGGGCTATAAAAATGTTGACTGTGTGGGTTACTTAATTGACTGGAGAAGCTCCAAAAGCACTAAGTAGAGAGCATTTTGAAAGGAATAGGTTAGACTTGGGGATGATTAAAATTGCATGAACTCCCCTCAATGATTGGCTAGAATAATCATTTTTCTTCTTAATCTTATTAGCTAAAAAATTATTCTATTCAGTCTTGCATATTTAGTTGTGTGTCCCAATTCCAGATTTTTCAATTTTCTAACTTAATTTTGTATTAGATTGTGCAGAAAAATAGGTACAAGCAAGCAATTGTGACCACAAAGTTCTTCTTATCAGGTATGTTCTACACTGACATAAGATAGGTTGTCTAAGTTGAAACAGTTGAGCAAACCTGTCCAATTCCAAACACTTCATCCTCTCATTGTCCAATAAAGCTGACGAATTGGTTGGCCAAACTTTCTTTGGTTCTCTCCAAATAGTTGTGCACAAATATGTTAATCCTACACCAGAAATTCTTTCTTCTCTCTCAACCAAAATATCAGTTGTGTACCATGGATTTGCCAAGCTTGATCATCAATCATATACAGCATAAGTTGTCTGAGAAATGAAAAGGGATATGATCTCCCTTTTAGTTCCTAATTAGTTATTTTTTTGGGATTTCTCAGTCCTAGTTCAGGTTGACTTAGAAAACAACAATAAATGTTCTTGCACAGATGAATCATGTTGCTCTACCAGTTTCAATAAAGAGGGCTAACACAAAAAAAAAATTGAAAAAAATGAGTTGGCTAAAAAAAAAAATACCTAAACTTGATGCTGCACAAGACAGTCATAAAGTGGAATAAATGGTCCACCATTGATATCACCTGTTCCTCCTTTCTCTTCACTATTTGTATCCTTAGCCATGTCCCATTTTTATACCATATTTTTTTTATTAATGCTCAGTTGTTTTGCTTTGTTTAGTACTAGCTTAGGTTAATGTGGAACATGCTCTGTCAGTTAAATGGAATGGTTATCTTTGCTAAATTGACTCATTTTTGCTCTCTTTAATACATTACTATGTTGGCTAGAGTCTTTAACTGATTGTTTTGGTGATAGCCCCAGTGGCCATAAATAGCATAACAAATCACTTTGGCTAGTATATTATTGCATTAAAATGTTTTTTCGATGATGCCAAAAGGGGGAAGATAATAGGGTTGTGCAATGTTTATAACCCATTGACTAACTTATTTTATTCTAGTGTTTTATACTTTAGTGCCTACAAGTGAAGATGGTTGAATGCACAAGACAAGAGGTTTGTCATCATTAAAAAGGGGGAATTTGTTGGGTACTATGTAGTTTTGATGATTGACAAACTGACACATGAATGAAACATTTTACTTGAGCTGGTCCACGCATAAGAAAGCAGATTTCCAGTTTCACTGATAGATGCAAACAAGATTGCTTAAAGACAAGAACGAATAAGCAAGCCTAATTCTGATATACTCAAGCTACTGATCATATCGGAAATATAACAAGTTGAATTTGATTCAAACACTTAATGATAAGGGAAAACAATTTGAGTTGAAAAAGGAGTCCTACGTGAAGAAGGAGTTTCACTTCTGAGTATAATCTTGAAGAGTCCTATGTGTGAGAGGAGAAAGATTCTGATAAATAAGCATGTGCTGATTTAAAAGATTTGGAATTTTACTACAACACTAAGGAGACAAGAGTTGGAATTAAAGAAAGAGTCTCACTTAAAGTAGAACTCTATGTAATGAGAGTTTTGATTAAAGGAAGAGTTTAAAATAAAGAATGACTCTTTGGAGAGCTGTGCTTAAATAGAAGATGCATCATTCAGAGTAATTCACGCACATACAAAGCAAAAAAGCACAATCTACAGATTGACTTCACGAAGTGCTACTCAATCACTGAAGAAACACATTGAAGAACCTGGTCCTAAGAATAGAATCTAACTAAGAGTTTTAGCTTTGATTTTTAGAGTTTTTCATTGTGTTTTAGCTATTGATGTAATATTAGTTTCAGTGTGTTATAAAATGAATTAGGAGATAGTCTTAGAGTTGGGAAAACTCAGAGACTTTGGGAACGTATACCTTGGGAGGTATGTGTGTAGTTAGGAATTAAAGTTTATAATTGCTAGTTGTTGAGTCAAAGGAATTAGAGTTTATAATTCCTAGTTGTTGAGTTATAGGGATTAGAGTTTATAATTCCTATTTGTTGGTTACAAAAGTTTTGTAATCAGTTGTTGTTGAGGCTCAGAGTTATTTAGTGAAGTTGGGGTTAAATCCTGTAGAGGCGCAGGTCGTGGTTTCTTACACCTTTTGAGCCGGGTGTTTTCCACGTAAAAATTATTGTGTTCTTTACTTTCTGTTTTACTGCTTCCTTGGAACACGTCAGTGGAACACGTCAGGTAACCCATTCCATCAATAGGCAACATTTAGGCAAAAATAAGATAATCAGTAGGGCACGAATTTTTAACAAGGAGGTTCACTCAAAGTATTTCACAACACAACTCTCTCACAAATACTCTCTACAAAAAAGGAAAACAAACACAACTACATTTTCTCAAATTTTGTGTTCTTCTCAAATTGGTGTGTCCCCTCAATTGGGGTGTTCTTCCATGTAGCTAATGGGCTCCTTATATAGGCAAGAATTACCCCCATTAATGTCATCAATGACATCAAAGAACCATGCAATTTGCAGCCATCTTTCTTGAAAATATTTGTCCATCTTTGACTAGTTCTTTGGCAGCCAAAGAAGAATATTTTTGCTGCCAAAGTTGAACAAAATGGGGCTGGACCTTACAAATCTCCCCCTCCAATCCCATACGTCATAGGAAGGTATCTCCGTCTTCTTAAAGAGATTTAGTATAATACTAGATCTCGCCTTTTTATCAAGGCTATCAAACTCCTCGTCTGTCATTTTTTCTGAAATTTTTTCCTTTTCTTGCAGTGTGATATCAGAATCATCCTGGACTAGGATAGCTTTCATTTTCTTCGGTCAAATTTTTCAACGTAAATCTTTGTAATCGTCATGGTGACTACTAAGATAAAATCGGGATTAAGCTGCTCTGATACCCAATTTGTTAGGATCGAAAATCCCGAATAGTGCGAAATTAAACAAAGTAATCTATTGAAGACGCTAACAAAGACGATAATAACGATAAGTTGAGAAAAATAAAGTAGGCATAAATTTAACATGGTTCGGTCAACTTAACCTACGTCCACGACCAAAAGGAGGAGCAACTTTACTAAACACCAACGGAACAAAAAAAGAGTACAAAGACACAAAAGAGAGTACAAAATTAGAGTAATTAAATACTCTAATATCCCAAATACCCAATAAAATAACCTCACAAATATCACTCCAAAGAAGAGGTTCACTCAAAGTATTTCACAACACAACTCTCTCACAAAAACTCTCTACAAAGAAGAAAAACAAACACAACTACA
Organism: Capsicum annuum; assembly: GCF_002878395.1. NCBI lineage: Eukaryota > Viridiplantae > Streptophyta > Magnoliopsida > Solanales > Solanaceae > Capsicum > Capsicum annuum. Next base: position 133,976,767 of record NC_061111.1, read on the forward strand.
TCTTCTCAAATGTTGTGTTCTTCTCAAATTGGTGTGTCCCCTCAATTGGGGTGTTCTTCCATGGAGCTAATGAGCTCCTTATATAGGCAAGAATTGTCCCCATTGATGTCATCAATGACATCAAAGAACCATGCAATTTGCAGCCATCTTTCTTGGAAACATTTGTCCATCTTTGACTAGTTCTTTGACAGCCAAAGAAGAAAATTCTTAATGCCAAAATTGAACAAAATGGGGCTGGACCTTACACCCAAGTATCATATCTGCACTCGTGACAATACATGGATCTCTTGTGTATTCATGATCATCCATATCATTATCTCAAAGCTATTGCCGGTTGTTCAAGTATCTTTATCGTTTTGTTGTACAGATTTACAGGCAATTTTTCAAAAATATGCAAATTCTTTTCACAACAAGTATTATTATTGGTTTTTAGTAGTACCAAAACAAACAACATACTGCCAAAACTAGTCAATTCGATAGAAATGAAGGAGTCATATTTGACTGTTGTGCATAAAAAAATCTTTTTGTGATCTATCTACTAACAGAAGTTGTTAAGGGACAAGGAGAACGAACGATTATATATCTTTCATAGGGCTGGCAATTTCAGTCCATATTTGTGAAAAGAGTCCATTTAATCCATATTTATTGAATTGGATCACTTATATTTCAAATGGGTAAATATAGACTTCAACTCATTTTAAAAGTTCATACAAATATGGACAAAATGGGTAAAATATGGGTACCCATTTAAACACAGAGATCACCTATTTATGCTTAAAATTTTAGTTTTTTTTTCTTTTCTAGGTTCTTTTTTTTTTACTTTTTTCCTTTAATTTACTTTTTTGCTTTTTCATTTTTTTATTTTTTACTCGTTTCTTGTAATTTTTTTTTTTCTCATTTTTCATCTATTTTTTTCTTTGTATTTTTTTCGTTTTCCCCTTTCTCATTCTTATTTCATCATTCATATTCGTTTGAGACCTACATGGGTTAATTAATTTAAACTTCTAATTATTCCATTTAACCTATACAATTTATAGTATCTCTTATCAATTAAATATAATCCATAGTCTCACTCCTTTATGATTATTTTTTTTATCTTTTATTTCTCTTTATTCTTTTTTTTGTTTATTCTTTCTTTTTCATTTAATTTACTATTTTTTCTTTTCTTTTTCCTTTAATTTAATTTTTTTCTTTTTCATTTTTTCATTTTTTCCACTTATTTTTTACTCGTTTCTTACACTTTTTTCTTTCTTCTATTTCATCAATTTTTTTTCAATTTTATTTCTTTTTTCTTTGCATTCTTTATATATATATATATTTTTTTTTTCGTTTTCCCCTTTTTCATTCTTGGTTTGTCATTTTTGTCATTTTTCTTCTTTTTTTATATTTTTTTCCTCATCTTTTTTTCATTGTATTTTATATTTTATAATTTTTTTTACTTTAAATTTATTTGTATCGTACCATATATTTCAAATAATTTTGTTATTTGTATTTGAATAGCTTAGTTATCAATATGTATAATTTATCATTTGTATTTATATACAAATAAGTGTATGAATTAATTGTATTTTCTCGAGACTAAAATATATAAATATACAATGTATCATTCAATGCAAATGTGTCATTAGTATTTGTATATCAATTTGCGACTGCTAAAGATATTTTGTTTGATGAATGTAATCCCAAGATCTTTCAGGATATTATCTTTGTATCTGTTCATTAGGTGGAGTCCACTTGAGTGTACTTACACAAATTATAAATGTTGGGCGAATATAAATCAATATGCGCTTAATGTATTTTCGTTATCATAAAAAAAAAAAAAAAACCAAAAATAAAAAGAAGAAGAAGAAAGAGAGGTAAAAGTTAGAGATAGAAGAGAGAAAAAAAGCGTAAAGAAAGAATTGAAGAAAAAAATACAAAAAAAATCAAAAAGAAAAAAATAATGAAAAGGAGAAAAGGAAAAAGAAAAAAAATGATGGTAAATACAAATATACTGAGTGGTTATGATATTTCAGTCATCATCCATAACTTGTACTTGACTTAACCATGTTCTTCAAAAAAAAAATATAAAACATAAAATACAACGAAAAAAAGAAAAAAAATAAGAAAGAAGTAAAAACAAAACAAAATAAAAAAATAGAAAAAAGGAGACTAAAAAGGAAAAAAAAAAAAAAGAGAAGCAATGGGTACAGATAAAAGAGAGAGAAAAAGAAATTAAAAAAAATGAAAAAATAAAAAAAATAAAACTAGAGGCTACGTATAGAAGAGAGAGAAAAAAAACTAAAAAAAATACATACGAAAAAAAAGTAAAGTTGATATGATATAGAAGTTTTATGTTTTTAATTTTAGGAGTTAAAGTGGGTTGGACCATTTTTACCCAATCCATATTTGACCAAATCCATATTTACCCATATTTATATGGGCGGATTGCAATCCAAACCATTTTTTCTCGATCCATATTTAACCCGTCCAAATCCAATCCAATCCGCCCGTTTGCCACCCCTAATCTTCCAATCAAATACTCCCTCTGTTTCACACTAAGTTAATTGTTGGATTTTGGCACACATGTTAAGAAAAAAAAAATAAGGACATAAATTTATCATGTTTTTTCATTTTTACCCTCTTAAAAAAGTAAAGACACATGATACATCACTCCCAATGCACATTTAATGAAGGGTAGATTTGGAAAAAATTTTCAACACTTACCTTGAATTGTGAACCATTCATTTATTTTGAAACACTAAAATTGCTCCAACAATTCACTTATTGTGAAATGAAGGGAGTATATAATGTCATCTTTAAGAAAATTTACGCGCCAATATAGCCACTAGCTAAGACACAACTATTTAAAAATAGAAAATAAGGAGGACGTATTACATACATTTCTTTTCAGAATGTTATATCCAATATAATATAGTACACCAACAAGCTAATTAATTAATTAAGTGATATAATATATCTTTTCAATGTGTATATATATAATCCATATAGGATTATAATAAAGAATTAATAGATGTATACATATGTATAGGCACATTATTTTCCATAACTCCAAAAGTCCATCTCTCCACGCAGCGAAAGTTGATTGATTTGATTAGATTCAACAAGACGATGATCGATATTAATTCCCCATTGATGATCGTTATTCATATTACTGCTTGCCACCTCTAAGCCGGACTCACACGGTGCAGACTGATCAGCTCCTGATGACGAGAAATCATGATGATATCCCAATGATGATGACTTGATCAAGTTTTGCGCTAATTCAAGATTATTATTACTGTTGTGTGTATAATACTGTGGTAGAGTAGCAACAACTGGGACTTGAGAATAGTTCAAGTCATGGCCATGTTGTGGTAGTTGGTGTAGTAGATATGAGCTATGATCATCTTTGTGTGTGAAGGTGGTTCGAGGTGGTTGGTGGTGGCTTGATGTTGCGGCGGTACCAGCTTCGTTTCCAATTTTGAAGAGGTTTTTCTTCTTGAATACCCTGCAAATCACCCAGCCATCCTCCTGGACACATTTGAAACGTGCCGTTAAAAATATAATTAAGTAAATAAAAGTGTGTTTAAAAATAATTAAGTAAAGAAAAATGTGTTTTCTAACAATTTAATATCTCACTTAAACATAATATTTGAGCTAGCGGAGAAAAGTCTTGAATTCGAGTATCACCTCCATTCTTTATGTGTAAAAGAAAATTCAAGTGTTTGACTGACCCATAAAAAAATTAACGACACATGAAGGGCTGTGCATACTTTCTTTAAATTTTATAGACATAATAAAATTAGGTTATTAAAAATGTAATTTTTCTAACAATTTAGATTCTTAACTTTTATAGTTAGAACAAATATAAATATTGGGTTTGATGAGTCCCACTGCCATTATTATCAAAAAGAATTTTGTCCCATATGAAAAAAAATCACATCTTTTAAGATTTTGGCCCGTATAATTATTATGCACTCTGAGAATTGGGACTATGGTACATCCTCCAGACTATGCACGCCAACCTAGCTTGAAGGATATATCATAGTCCCAATGCCTTGTGGTAAAGAATTTTCTTTAACAAATACTGCAAGCCTTATAATAGATAACCAAAAAAAAAGGATAGCTTCCAGAACTTGAAAATGCATCAGAGAGGGCTGGAGGATATGCAGTAGTAATGTTAGATGAACCATCCCATAGAGGCAGTACAATTAAGTTCTTTGAAAATAAATGAATTCCTAACCAGGATTCCATTAGAAGTTGTATTCAGGTCCTCTAACAAAGCTGAAGACCAGTTGAGAGTTGGAATTTTGAAGGTCTTTTTCTCATCTTTCCTCATGACCTCTCCTAAACCATCCAAAACTCTTTCATCCCTTTGAACAACACCCTTACTGACAAATTGTATTGGGATAGATCAAAAATAGGGTTTCCTCAATGAGAACAACCAACCAAGCCATAGTTGTGTTAGGATTTGTCTTGAATTTCCTACCTTAATTACTTAGATTCTATCATAATTGTGTTTTACTTCAGAAAGGATTTTTTAGTGGAAAAGATTTCCTAGTAGGAAAAAATCTCTTTCCTATTAAATTTCTATTAGGTTTATTCTTTCTTAGATGAAGGTTTTGTAACTCTATAAATACAATGTGTAACACAATAACATCCACAATATAGTATTTAAAAGTCTTTGTTTAGGGGAGATTTCTATGTAGGTAGTTTGGTCAAAACATATCAATAATATGACTTTTAGTATTATGTTTTTTTTTGTCATCTGAATTCTCACCGTCTTGATTTTCAAAGTATAAGATTTCGCATGACGCCCTCTCGATTTCGAACCCAACAAGTTGAAGCCCCCGTGAACTTTAACTTCTTCCAATGGGTTTGGAAGTTACACATTCCCAATAAAATTCAAATCTTCATATAGTTTTTCTAGCACAATAGACTCCCAACAAAGAAGTTCCTCCATTATATTGGAATCAATACCACTGCTCATTGCCACTTATGCGATAATCAAGAGGAAGACATCAATCATATCTTCTTCAACTGTCCTAATATTACTACCTTCTGGTCAAACTTGCTAGGTAAAGTAACTCCATCCATACTCTCAATTCCCCCACCATAAACACCACTAACTGGAAAGATACCTGGAATGTCCTTAAGAAAACCTCCTTCAACCATTGGTTAAGTTGGGCTATGATAATCCCTTTTGCTCTCTGGAGCATCTGGCTTAACAAGAATGATAACCTTTTCAATAATAGAAAAATCCCATAGACTCTCATACAGTAATCCACTTAGCTACTGAATTTCATTTCTTGTTGGACAAGCATAAAATAAATCTGAACACTACCACCGCTATCAACATAAAATGGAAACTCCCTCCTCAAGGAACCTGTAAGCTAAACACTGATGGGGCAGTCAAGCAATAAACAGGGAAAAAAACGGTTGGAGGAGTGTTGAAGAACCACAAAGGCACTTGGATCATGGGATCGGATGTACTAAACCTTCAACTATACAAAACTCATTCAAACTGAGCTCCTTGCCATCCTAGAAGGCCTCAAACTGGCAACTACTTTTGGCCTCAAACCTTTGCAAATAAACTCAAATTCTCGGGAAGTTGTAAACATGTTTAGACAGGAAAATCTAATCTATAGCAACATACTTTTTGAATGCAGGTCATTGATGATGCAACTGAATGCTCCACCTCCCATGCACACGTGGAGGAAACAAAATAGAGTCGCGGACTATTTAGTAAAAGGAGGGAGCAAATGGGAAGTAACCAGACAACTACAAATTTTGCTAGTTTCCTCAATGTTGCAGCAAATGCAATAGCAACGGACAGTGTAGGAACTGTTTTTGTAATATTTGTATTTCCACAAACTCTGGTCCAAACTTCTTTTGAACAACCCTACCCCGCCATGTACTAAAGAATCATCTTCCGCTTTAATTAATATTAAGTATCTTGTTATCAAAAAAAAAAAAAAAAACTTACACTAATATTTTCATCAGCGTCTTCAAGCCTATACTCATGCATAATCCAGTCAGTTTTTTGGCCATGTGGAGCTCTTCCTCTGTAAAACACTAGTGTTTTCCTCATACCAATCTTCTTGAAGCTGTTCCTTATGCACTTGTCCCTCCCAGTGGCCTTCCAAAACCCAGCATTTGTAGCTCGATTTGTTCTTGAACCTGTTGGGTACTTCCTATCCTTGTGGCTAAAAAAGTACCACTCATTCTGTGGCGTTGATCCAATATTGCACCTCTCTGCACATGAAATTAATTAATATTACTGCATGAAAAATTGTTGAACGCCAAAATTAAGTATATAGTTAATTTTAATTATTATTACTTTTTGCAAAATCATGTTGAATTCAATATGATTTTGATAAAATTTAATTAATTAACTGAAATTAAGCATATTCGAGTATACTTATTTCAACTATAAATTAGTTTTTAGGTAAAGTGATCACAAATTTAATCGTTATCCCAAAAGATATTGAGTACAATCTCACAACAGGCTTGACTTTGCATATTAATTAAATACATAATTAATTAAGTAACAAAACAGTATAATCTATCAATAGTTAAATTAGGGTATTGGATCTAACTCACATCTCAAAATCTAGCTCCAATGGATTGTTCAAACCTCATAAGGAGACTAGCTAGGGATTGGATTCCATTCATCATCAATAAGAAGTTTGAGCTTTTACATCAGATGATCACACATTTTACGATTTTAACTTCTTTTTAGTTGGTTATCCATGAAAATAAAATGTAAATTAAAGTTGTATCTCGTGCTTGGTTAGGCGTAGCTTCGAATTAACACACTACTACGAAAAATAGAAATTAACGATAGACAAACTTCATAGATAAACAACAAAATCTTTTGTTTAGTTAATCATACATGGCAAAATATTATCAAAAATTGTTAGCTACGAGTTATTCAATGCCAAATTAATGGCGAAAAATTGAATTTCAATTTTTCTAGTGATTTACTAACCAAACAATAATAAAGGGACAGTCTGGTGCACTGGATCCGGGAAGGATCGGACCACTAGCTAGTATTAGCATATAGTATGAATTAAGTATGTATGTACCTTGCAATTCCCAGGGCTCAACCTTATTCAAGTCAATCTCTCTAATAACCTCCATATCAAACTTGTGAAATGAAAGCTTCTTCTTCAAGTAGTAATGAAGAAGCTCTTCCTCTGTCGGATGAAATCGAAAACCCGGCGGGACGCCACCATTTGATGAAGAAGCCATGCCAGAACTCAACTCTCCTCAATTCCCACAGTGTATATAGTTAGAGGATCCTCCAAAAAGATTAATGTATATGTCACTAGCTGGAGCTTTCTTAATTTTGATAGAAATGAGCTTTTATATAGTAGAATAATATGCATGTATAATCTTTTGGCTCCAACTGTCAACGAGGTATTGTAAAGAGAGAAAGTTGACGGCCGATAACGTCGCCCCCGCAAACTCTTAAAGCTTAAGTAAATTACAAGTTATAGGACCATGGGGACTCTAATATTTTTTATGCTTTATTATCCTATTTTACATTTATAAGCGGATTCAAAATTTTGATTTTATGAGTTCAGAATTTTCGTATTCATAATTTATTTAATTTTTAGGGTTTGATTGTACATATTTAGTACTCTGTATATCTGAGTCGAAAGTCCAAACTACTAATAAGTTCAATAAAACCCCCAGAGGCCTCATGTACGATAGATGCATCCGATGGTCGATGGATAATATGAGTATGTGGGCTAGGTCAGCAAGAGGGTCAAGCCGCTAACCCAAGGACGACTTGAGGCCTCAAAATTTTGGGGCACCAATTCTTTAATTCAGTTTTCGATATCTATGTTGAATTTTCATATTAACTTGATTTTGAGATACGCAAGGAGGAAAACACTTTCTAATAAGATTTTTTCCATAACTTAAACTCAAGACCTCTAGTTAGAAGATAAGTAGATTGTGAATCCATAATTTCAGGAGTACAATTGGTATTTGGTGGCAATGTTAAGAATTTAAAGATTGAACTCATCAAATCAAAATTCTGACTTTGCCTACAAATACAGTTATGCCGGTAATAAACCATTCATTTCTCTACGCGCACGCGCATATGTAGAGATTGAAGTATGGATGACACATTATGTCTACTTGTAATACACCCAGCTGGTGAACCAGACAAATGGAGGTAATCACATGTCAAAGTATATGTACTACTAGTTTATTAACTAGGTGTAGTAGAAGTTTCTTGTAATATAATTACGTGTGATCATCTTAATAGTAAGAGTTGCAGAGGTGATTAATTCTCGTTATATAATTATTTCAACTGTTAATCATAATATATTGTTTCATGTATTGTAATACTGCTAGATAGCCTACTATACATGATCAACTTGCAAATTAAAGGTGATTTAACGCAACAATCTCTATCCATCAATTGGACTATGTCTTTCGAATTAAGGCCCTTCCGAAAAACGAAACCAATGATTTGAATGGAATTTGCCAGCTAAATCTTGTTACTATTAACAGGAGCACAAGAAGCGATATACTCCTTCCGTCTACTTTTAATTATTCAGATTAGAAAATTTAAAAATAATTTATCATTTTATATCTACTTTATTTTATTACTTAGGTATTAATCATGTCTTGTCATTTAAATAATTATATAATAATAAAAGGTGATATAATAAAATTATTATTTTAAAAGTGTGACAAATCAAACATGGACAGCAAAGTGAATGGAGGGTGTTAACAAATCGAGGGTATATAAATCTTCACCATGCATGCAGGAATACCTTGTTCAAGTTCCAACATAACCTACAAGCACTTTGACTATGTTTACTCGGTGTTATTTGACCGTACACTAACGTCTAACGTTGCCTACCAAAATTATGCAAATATATAAAATGACATTACCTTATACTTATTTCCTTATCTTGTTAAATTTGAACATCTCCAATATTTGAGCATCAACTTCATTGATCCACAGCCTTAGGTGGTGCATGAATTCCAGGTTAAATTTTAATTTCACAGCCGCTTGCCATGCACTTGCATGCATACAAATTCAAACACTCCATTCCAAAATAATTATTATGTTTCTTTTTCGATAGTCGATTTGATTAGTTTTAAAAGTTAAAATTATATTAAATTAATTTGGTATTTTATAATTAAACTTTAGATATTTAAAAATTTTCAGAAGATATTATAAATTTTAATTTTTTTCTAATATTAACAGAATGAAAAAATACATCTTAAGATAATGATACTACCTCCATCTCAAATTACTTGTCTCAAATTGAGATGACACATTGATCAAGAAAAGTAATTAATAACATGCCTAATTTACCATAGTACTCCTATTAAATGATGTTTACATTTTAATTTGAAGAAAAAATAATTAATGCAGAGGGTAAAATATAAAAAAAAAATTGTCTCTTCTTGATTAATGAAAAAAGACAAGTAAAATAAGACATAAAATTAGAAAATTTGGGACGAATAATTTGGGACTGAGGGAGTATAACTTAAAAAAAAGTGAGAAATATTTTGGAACAGATAGAGTAATCAACTTGCTTAAAGTCCCACTTGTTGCGCAAACGCGTTTCATTACAAATTTAACCTGAATTTCATGTACTATTAAATGAAATAAATGATCCCGAGGAAATAAATAACGAGATATTTGATTGTTTCTTAAGCAAGATTTGGCGGAAAAACTGCTAAAGAACCTTCTCGGGATTCGCAAATTCATTAGGACGGCCCATATTTAATTATGAATTATTAAGAGATTTTGAATTTTTAATAAATTTAGTATCCACAGGTCAAGGTTTAAGGCTCTTCATGCATGTACTCCCTCCGTTTTCATGTTCATTGGACTATGTTAAGTTGACGCTTATTTTAAGAAAATATATATTTGAGATAAATTTACTTAACTAACATTATTAATTACGTCATTTAATAATAAGGAAAATATTTGAAGAAAATGATAATTTTTTTTTGATTTTATGAATTAAATTAGTGAATTTAAACAACTACTAATAAGAAAATCAAGTAAAATGAAACGGATAGAGGGAGTATATAATAATGTGAATAAAAATGGGAGATGCAGTCGCCATAGCTCGAGCTTGGCACATGTTAGGAGACGACCTTAAGGAAGTTCATTTATTTCGTGCATTCAATTATACGCTTCCTTTCTGTTTCCTTGAGGTCATTTGGTTTGCGGCTTAAGTTATCTCAAGATTATAATTCTGAAATTATAATTTTGGACTAATTTGTTTCATCTGGGAGATGATATAAGTAACATTAAGTTCGACTGGATAAGATAGAACATTCAAAATTAAGTTTGAGATTAAAGTTATATTTTGATTTGAAATATCTCACTTTTATCTCATAAACCATATTAACGACCTATTACTATACTGTTAGATTATACCTTCTTTTAATAGTATCATATAAATGTTGGGTTCAATATGTATGAAAAAGGTGTGAATGAAAAATGGAGAGAGAAATGGTGGAAGAAAGGAGACCAATTTAGAAGGTGTACTCCCAAAATTGAAAAGTTCACTAATTTTTCCACATTGGTGGGAGAAAGGAACTATGGAGTGTTTTTAATAGAAAACACTTACTCCACATGCTAAGTGAGGCAAATGCCTAGCGCCATCGTCGCTCGGCTTCGGCTTCGGCATCTCACAGACTATATAAACCCGCTTTCATTCACAGGTTTTGATATGAAATTTTAGAATAAAAAAATACTCTGCTATATTTGGATTGAAGGACATTTTATCCTGAGAGGAAAAATTCCATAACCTCGGGTACTGTGAGGGGAATTGTTTCCTTAAGGAAACTCCGTGAATTCGGACGATTTGGCCTTGTTTATTTCTGTTTTATCTATTTTCTGAAAAAATATGAGCATAATTACCTAGTCTTCAAATATTGATGTGTTGTTTGAAATTTTGATCGAACTTTTCACAACTTTTACCGTAATTAGAGTTTGTTTGGTACGATATGACGAAGTAAAAAAGAAATTACATTTTTTGGCATTTGATTAATGAGTAAAAAATACTTTTTCTCGTAATGATAGTAGCAAAATTGGAGAGTGTTTTCATGAATTTTATTATTATTACTGCAACGATTAGTAACAATTATTAACCCCAAAAAAAGAAAAACTATTAATAACAACGACCAAGTGTTACTTGGTGCAAGAAAGTGATATCAAATCTAGCATTATATCACTAGTAGTAACAATGACCAAGTGTTACTTGAATGTTACTTGGTGCGGCAAGAAAGTTAAGATAATGTTAGAAAAAATCAAGAAAAAGAGTTACAGATGTAATAAGAAAATGACACTTTGAATTGTCCAGAAGTGGGAGATTAGAGAAAAGTTATTTTTACAGTTTTGGTAAAAATGATTTTTTAATAACCACACACTAAAATAGAACTTTATCAAACATTTAAAATAAAGAAGAAACTAACCTATCAACTTCGATCTTACCAAACACACTCTTATTCAAGACAAGCTTTAAGAGAGTTGCTGGAAATAAAGAATTTTTTTTAGTGTCTTCATTCTTATATGTTACAGTCAGTTATCCTGATGATGTTTCAACTTTTAGTAATTATAAAGCGGATTGTTAGTATTATTGCAGTACAAGTTGCAGATAATGAATGTTTAAAGTATTTACTTACGAACAGATATTAATATATGTAGCACGCAAAGATTGGTACGGTAAATATTCTTTCATCCTTAATAGGTGTCTCAAGTTCGAGTAAGTATGAAGTTGTTTTTTATTGGGAACCCTTTACCTCCCAAAATGAGACTTTCATGTGCAAATCTGGACAAATAGGGCTCCAAATTGCGGATACCAAATATCGAGGAGCGGGAAATCAAAAAAATATACTTTCTCCATTTAAAAAAGAAAGACTCTTTTCTTTTTTTAGCAACTCTCTAATTTCAACTATTCAAATTAAAGCAGTACATTTAACATATCTTTAGTTTACCATAAGATTTAAAAATTATTTTTTACTTTCTTAAATTCCTTGTCAAGTTAAATTAAAATCAAACAAATTGAAACTTGCGAATGTATGTGTTTACTGCTTGCTACTGATTGAATAGAGGATTAGGTGATTGCTCCATGCACACGTAAACAATCGTTAGCATGATGTTGTACATTTCTTGAAATAGCCTGTTTGTGTTACTCCAACCTTTTATTGATTTGCTGATTAAATCACCTAGGTTTAACTGTCGTTAATTTCTTTAAATGTTCATAATAGTTTTTTGTTTTCCTCAAAAATATAAAATAAAAGTACTTATATCTTCTTTCGTAGACTTTCCATTGTTCTTCCCTTATAATATAGGATGGAACACGTGGCATGATAGTTGACATTTCGTTTTAGCAATTTTGAATTCTCTAAGCACGAAGAGTACAATATTTCTATTTTATATGTAGGAGTTATTGTGAGTAAATGAGTTTATGTTAGTCAAAAAGTTTTTAGAAATAGTGTGATCCAAGTTTTCCTCTTTGTTCTTTTTCCACACATTGGAGGTGTAAAATACACAAGTAACAACTTTTTAGTCCCTGGAATTGAAATCATATGATAGTGGCTATTTTTTTCCAAACACATGACCCAAAGTGGCCGATGGACAATATTTGTGAAAAACAAATATTATATAATACCATAATTTATTCTTACTAAATTATATAAAAAAAAAAATATTAATTATTTAAATTTCTTTTTATAAAAAAAATAATCAAATACATCCACAAACCTATAAATTTTCGGATACATAGTTTTAATTCTAATCTCCCTTTGATATAGCTAATGTGTTATGTATCTCGACCAAATAATTTCAAAAATGGATGTATCTCAATAATCAAAATTATGTATTTCAACTTTAGAATTATGTATCCGGATGCTAATTATGTATCAGAGAAAAAATGAAGTAATTAGCTATTACATTCTTAAGTTTAACACTACTTATCTCAACTTTAGAATTATGTATCAAAATGCTAATTATGTATCCATAAATTGCAAAACAAGAAATGGGAAAATCACATAAATATACTATTTAAGACCTTAAATTACAATACATAACTATACTATTTTTAATTAACAAAATCTAATTTTTATTTACAAAACATAAATTTCAAGTAAAAAACGTGATTTAACTAAAAATGGGCTAAATTTTTGGATGTGGTGACTTTGACCTATTTTTGGAGAGTTATTTTACGTAAATAAGTTGATTTGTTAATATTTGTCTTTACAAAATTTGATTTTCTTTCTTTTATTTTCATAAATATATACTAAGAAATCAACTCAACCCTTTATTAACCTAAAATTTTCATATTTTCTCAATAATTTTTTTATTATATTGTCAGTTTGAAAGATTTTTCAAAAAGATGAATAGAGATTAGGAATTCTTTAGCCTCAAATCGAAATATTTAGAAGAACAAATTAATCCAACTCAACACCATAAAATTTTTTTGACTATTCATAGAACAAGTTCATCTTCAAATTAAAATATCTTTCCTTGGCAATATTTTTTTATTTGAGCTTCACTCATTTCTTTCGCCAACCATATAAGTCACTATATCAAATGATCAAAACATTGAATTCACAATCCCATTTATGCCAGAAGTGCATCTCATCTCTCCTTCATTATTGTCATTATTGGCTTAGAATGTACCAGCAATTTTTGTAAGAAAAAGGGGCTAAACTGATCTTCCAACTGGTGTAAAAAAAGTCCTCCGTATATCTATTGCGCCTGAAATGTCCTTCCTATCTATCTATTGGACCTAAAATACTTTTTTCATCTACCTATTGAAATTTTTGTCCTTTATTTAAAAAAAAATTACATTACACTACAACTTATCTTTATTAAACTATATAAAATCCCTATCCTTTTTATTAAGGAAAAAGGTACGAATATACTCCTTAACTTTAATAAATGGTACAGATCACTACTAAAAAAATCCCAAAAACCGACGGCCAAAAGCGATGGCTTGTGTCGCTTTTTTGGCCAAAACGACGGAAAAGTGATGTTGTCACTTGCCTCGCAAAAAGGTTCGTTGTTTTTTGAAAAAAATTGGCCAAAAAAGCGACACTGTCACTTGCGTCGCAAAAACGTCCGTTGTTTTTTGAAAACGACGGCATGCGTCGCTTTTTTTACAACGGACAACGTCGATTTTTTTTTAAAAAAATTTAGTTGGTGCGTCGTTTTTTGTTCTTCATGTGAAGAACACATGATGAACAAAAAATGACGAACATCGTCATTTTATTGAAGGAAAATTTTTTTTCCAGAAAAAACGACATTGTCCGTCATATTTTGAGAAAAATAATTTTTTTTTTGGAAAAAGCGATATTGATCGTTGCTTTTTGTTCTTCATAATGAAGACACAAAGCGACAGACACCGTCGCATTTTTGAAAATTTATTTTAAAAAATTTCAGAAAAGCGACGGACAAAATAGATCATGTCCATCACTTTTCTGCATTTTTTTGGATGCAGAAATCTGCATTTTCTGCATCCCACCTGCCAAATAAAAATGCAATTCAATATATACAGCCTCATGTAAAACATATTATTATAATAATCATACAACACACTACATCAACAAACCATTTAAACAATTCAAATCAACAACACTTAAACAATCAATCCAACAACATCCAAAACTCTTAACAATGAATCCAACAACATTCAAAATACTTAAACACTCCTAAAAAATTTTCACTAGTTAAAAGCTAAGTTCAAGAATATCTAAAAATTGTCTAAAAGTCAAGTCCAACAACACTAAGGAGTAACCCCAACAAACTCCTCATCACTCTCTGTTTCCTCTTCATTATTTGAATCAGGAGCAACGACCTGTGCCAAGGCACGTCTAAGCGATGCAATTTGATGTGACATAGTAGCATGTCTCTCAAATATATATATATATATATATTTATCAATATAATTATAATTAAATATAATATACCTTAAATTCTTGAAACATGGCTTGTTTAGAGACTATTGGAATGTCCCACCACTGTGCCAAGGATATGTAAAAAATCTCCTAACGCTCTCCCTTATAGCCTCATTAACTTCTTGATGCAGGATATCACTTGTAAATAACTTGATAAGTATGTAAGCTTGAATATTAGATTAATAAAAAAAAAAAACTATCAATTGAAAAATAAACTTACGAAGATCTGCATCAATATCTTTTTCTATAGGATGGGATGGAGGAGAAAGTGGAGGTGAAGGTAGAGGTGCTGGTGACTTGATCATTTTGAAGTCACTAGTACACATTTCAAACCACTACACTTAACCATTTTCAAGTCATGAGTTTACATTTTTAAGTGATTACACTTTATTAATTTCAAAACACAAGTTCACATTTCAAGAAACTACACTAAGCCATTTTAGATTCACTAATTCACTTCTCAGGTGACTACACTTAATCAAAACACTTTTCAAAATACTACACTTAACCATTTTCAAGTCATGAATTCACATTTCAAGTGACAACGCTAAACCATTTTCAAGTCCTGAATTCACATTTCAAGTGACAACACTAAACTAATTTCAAGTCATGAATTCACATTTTCAAGTGATTACACTTTACTAATTTCAAAACACAAGTTTACCTTTCAAGTAACTGCACAAAATCACTTTCAAGTCACTAATTCACTTCTCAAGTCACTTGATTAATTTGAAGTTGGTAGTACACATTTCAAAACACTACACTTAATCATTTTCAAGTCTTGAATTCACATTTCAAGTCACTAAACTTAACTATTTTCAAGTCATGAATTCACATTTCAAGTGACAACACTAAACCAATTTCAAGTCATGAATTCACACTTTCAAGTGATTTCACTTTACTAATTTCAAAAACACAAGTTCACCTTTCAAGTAACTACACTAAACCATTTTCCAGTCACTACTTCACACTACTAAAAAAAAAAAGCGACCACATGTGGTCGGTTTGATATTTTTTTGAAAAAATAGTTTTTTTTAAAAGCGACCATATGCGGTCGCTTTTATATTTTAAAATTTTAAAATAATCATTTCAATAATTTTTATATTAATTATTATTTCTTTTAAAAATAAAAAATAAAAAAATAAAAATACCGACCACTTGTGGTCTGTTTTATTTAAGAAAAAAAGAAAATTATTTAAAAACTCGACCACTTGTGGTCGGTTTTTAATTAAAATAAAAAAAGAAAATAATTTTAAAAAACCGACCACTTGTGGCCGGTTTTGGAATTAAATAAATAAATAAATAAACAATTTTATAAAAGTGACCATTTGTCGTCAGTTTTGGTATTAAAAAATATTTAGAAAATCGACCACTTGTGGTTAGTTTTTATTAAAAAATAATTATATGTGTAATCTGATATATCATTTTTTGAAATTACATTGATCATATGTAGTCAATAACCAATATAATAATAATAAAAATTAATTAATCTTAGATTTTGTGAAAAAATTATACTAAAAAATATATCAAATAAAATAAACAAATTACATTAAACATAATCTTTATCTTTAACTTATATTTCAATATATAAAATAAATATTTTCCTTTGTATATACGTTAAATGACGTTAAACATGCATAATCTTTGTATAATAAATATGTGTGTGTATATACATATTTAAAAAAAAAAAAAAAAAAATCATACCGTTGAGATAATGATATTATGCTACTATTGCAGTCATAAAAATATAATATATAACTGATAATTTATCAGAATGTAATGAATGTGTTCTATTATAAGGTAATATACTTGTGGATGTGATGTATATAGTACGCATTCTGATGAATTATCAGTTATATATTATATTTTTATGACTGCAATATAATATATATATATATATATATAAATGATGTAGTGATCGATTGATGAATGATGTAGTCTAAACCTAGTAGAATCTATCCAAACATATTGAATATGTTGATTTGAAATGACAGAAGTTATAATATACTGTACGTTGAAGTTATATTAATGTAAGCTAATCAAATTAATCGATCACTCATCAGAGTATGTATAAGAAATATGCCGCATTATATTATTGGATAATATACTCGTGTATGTATGTGATGTATATAGTACGTATTTAGAACTTGATATAGTCGAAGTGTGTATATGTGTGTGTATGTATAGGTATATATATAGTATATATATATATATATATATATATATATATATATATATTATATAGTGAAGGTATATTAATGACATAAGATAAATTAACTGATAATTCATCTAAGTATATGTGAAATACGTTGTACATTATTATGGGATCGTAAAATCGTGTATGTGATGTTTATAGTACATATTTGAAAGCTGATAGGCAATTGAATATATGCATATATATGTATATCTCGTGTAGTGACGTATGCAACAATCGAAAGCTAGATAACTGAATCTAAATATCAAAATATTTTGAATAATACATTGATATCATACTATTGAGGAAATAAATATACTATTTTGTGTCAATGTAGATACACGCATGTTGTTGAAGTTGTAATAACGTAAGACAAGTATTACGAGGTATATATACACACACACACACACACACACACACACACACACACACACACACACACACATATATATATATATATATATATATATATATATATATATATATAATATCGTATTTAAAACTAACTAACCAAAAATTTATCGTAATTTGTAAAATTCATTGATATTATTTTACGATTAAGGAAATATACTACTCGTGTTAATGTGATGATAAAATAACTAATTATCTGATTTATATATATACGCATTGCATTAAATTATTTGGATATTGTTATAAATATTATACAATTTATTAAAATTTTATTTTTTAATAAAAATCGACCACAAGTGTTCGTTTTTTGAATGATTTTTTTAAAAAAAATAAAAATCAACTGCGTATTTTGGTAATACCCATTAATGACTCGACCCAACCCAATCTTAATTGCCCTTTTCCATTCGTATATTATATGTAATATCATATTCAAAAGCTAATTAACCAAAAATTCATCCTATTTTGCAAAATGCATTGATATTATTATACGGTTGTGAAATATACTACTCGTGTTAATATGATGATAAAATAACTAAGTATATGGTTTAACTTTTTTAAAAAAAAAATTGACCGCATCTGATCGTTTTCCTATAGTAACTTTTTAAAAACTAAATCAAACACTTATATTTTATTTTGTCAATAATTTTGGAAAAACCGACTTTCAAAATTTTTTTCAGAAAATCGATCACATGTGGTCGGTCTTTAAAAATATTTCTATAAAATCGAGCACATGTGGTCGGTATTTCTGATAATTTTTTAAATACTAACTACATGTAGTCGGTTTTTTGGAATTTAATTTTAAAAAATTATGAAATTAATTAAGTCCTACCAACCCCCCCCACCCAACCCGACCCGACCCGAACCAACCATATAATTCAATTCCCCAATTGAAATCGTACCCTAACACATACAAACACAAAAATTGGTTTTCCACACACAAACACAAACACAAAAACACAAATCCACACTGTCTTCCAAATCCATCGCCGTCGCCGAGTGCCACTGCTGCCGCCCAGATACCAATACCCATTTTATCAATTTCCTTTTCCATTCTTGCCTTTTCTACTCATTTTTAGCATTTTTCGAAACACCCATTTTATCAATTTCTATTTCCATCACAATTTTGACACTTTGTTGTCTTTATCAGTGTTAGTGGCCTAGAATTTTCATTCCTCTTTATCAGTGTACTCTCATTAACAAGATTGTCAACATGCCATGTCTACTTTCCTTGTTCTTGCAAGTAAATTAGGATTTACTTTTCTTGATACTCCATTATAGTTTTAGTATTTTGGTGGTTTTTTATGGTGATTTTAAGCTAAGAATATGAGAAAATAAGGATGTTGATGTAGCTAAAACATATTTGTAAGAACTTAGAATGTGGTTAGAAATGTGGAAATTGATTGTAGCTAATGGTCAAGATTTTTTTTTATTTGGCCTAATGGTCAAGATTTTTTTTCTTCTAGTTGCCTAATGGGTTACTTGGAATTTGTTGTTACTATTTGACAGAATCCGAATTCGAAAAAAGGATTGCTTTGCTATTTTCTCGGTGACCGCTTATCTCTTTCTCTTTAATTTAGACCAAACAAAGGTAAGTTGATTTCTCTCTATCTTCTTATAATGAAGTCTGTAAATGTAGTTTAGTTTGGGATTGTTCGTTGTAGAAGGCTTTGAAAGCCATATGAATTTTGTGATGATTATAAGGTGTGAGAGAGACATACGACGCCTCTACTTATTTGCTTTATTACACTTATTCAATTGTTTGACTTATACTATAAATGAATATGTTACTTGAAAGTGATTAAGTGTAGTTACTTGAAGGTGAACTTTTATTTTGAATTTTGTTGAAGCATAGGTACTTGAAATGTGAACTTTTTATTTTGAATTTTGCTATGCTTGGTAATTTGGGAGGTGACTTAGTGACTTGAAATTGATTAAGTGTAGGGACTTGAAATGTGATTTTTCTATCATTTTGAATGTAGTTTAGTTTGGTGACTTTAAATTGATTAAGTGTAGGTACTTGAAATGTGAATTTTTTCATTTTGAATATAGTTTAGTTTGGCGACTTGGGAGGTGACTTGGTGACTAGAAATTGATTAAGTGTAGGTACTTGAAATGTGAATTTTTTTCATTTTGAATGTAGTTTAGTTTGGTGACTTACGAGGTGACTTAGTGACTTGAAATTGATTAAGTGTAGGTACTTGAAATGTGAATTTTATTCATTTTGAATGTAGTTTAGTTTGGTGACTTGGGAGGTGACTTAGTGAGTTGAAATTGAATAAGTGTAGGAACTTGAAATATGAATTTTTTCCTTTTGCATGTAGTTTAGTTTGGTGACTTGCGATGTGACTTAGTGAGTTAA
The DNA here is from genome assembly GCF_002878395.1 of Capsicum annuum. Lineage (NCBI taxonomy): Eukaryota > Viridiplantae > Streptophyta > Magnoliopsida > Solanales > Solanaceae > Capsicum > Capsicum annuum. The sequence continues at coordinate 133,996,665 of NC_061111.1, forward strand.
AATTTATTAAGTGTAGCTACTTGAAATGTAATTTTTTTTCATTTTGAATATAGTTTAGTTTGATGACTTGGGAGGTGACTTGGTGACTTGAAATTGATTAAGTGTAGGTACTTGAAATGTTAATTTTTTTCTTTTGAATGTAGTTTAGTTTGGTGAGTTGGGAGGTGACTTAGTGACTTGAAATTGATTAAGTGTAGATACTTGAAATGTGAATTTTTTCCTTTTGAATGTAGTTTAGTTTGGTGACCTGGGAGGTGACTTGGTGACATGAAATTGATTAAGTGTAGGTACTTGAAATGTGAATTTTTTCGTTTTGAATGAAGTTTAGTTTGGTGACTTGGTGACATAAAATTGATCAAGTGGAGGTATTTGAAATATGATTTTTTTTCATTTTGAATGTAGTTTAGTTTGGTGACGTGGGAGGTGACTTAGGGACTTGAAATTGATTAAGTGTAGGTACTTGAAATATGAATTTTTTCCATTTGAATGTAGTTTAGTTTGGTGACTTGAGAGGTGACTTAGTGACTTGAAATTGATTAATTGTAGGTACTTGAAATGTGAAATTTTTTCTTTTAAATGTAGTTTAGTTTGGTGACTTGGGAGGTGACTTAGTGACTTGAAATTGATTAAGCGTAGCTACTTGAAATCTGAATTTTTTCATTTTGAATGTAGTTTAGTTTGGTGACTTAGAGGTGACTTGAGACTTGAAATTGATTAAGTGTAGGTACCTGAAATGTGAAATTTTTTATTTTGAATGTAGTTTAGTTTGGTGACTTGGGAGGTGACTTGGTGACTTGAAATTGATTAAGTGGAGGTATTTGAAATATGATTTTTTTTCATTTTGAATGTAGTTTAGTTTGGAGACTTAGGAGGTGACTAAGGGACTTGAAATTGATTAAGTGTAGGTACTTGAAAAATGAATTTTTTCCTTTTAATGTAGTTTAGTTTGGTGACTTGGGAGGTGACTTAGTGACTTGAAATTGATTAAGTGTAGGTAATTGAAATGTGAATTTTTTTCTTTCTGAATGTAGTTTAGATTGGTGACTTGGGAGGTGACTTAGTGACAAAAAATTGATAAGTGTAGCAACTTGAAATATGATTTTTTTTCATTTTGAATGTAGTTTAGTTTGGTGACTTGGGAGGTGACTTAGTGACTCGAAATTGATTAAATGTGGGTACTTGAAATGTGAATTTTTTCCATATGAATGTAGTTTAGTTTGGTGACTTGGGAGGTGACTTGGTGGCTTGAAATTGATTAAGTGTAGATACTTGAAATGTGAATTTTTTCGTTTTGAATGTAGTTTAGTTTGGTGACTTGGGAGATGACTTGGTGACTTGAAATTGATTAAGTGGAGGTATTTGAAATATGATTTTTTTCATTTTGAATGTAGTTTAGTTTGGTGACTTTGGAGGTGACTTAAGGACTTGAAATTGATTAAGTGTTGGTACTTGAAATGTGAATTTTTTCCTTTTAAATGTAGTTTAGTTTGATGACTTGGGAGGTGACTTAGTGACTTGAAATTGATTAAGTGTTGGTACTTGAAATGTGAAATTTTTTCTTTTGAATATAGGTTAGTTTGATGACTTGGTAGTGACTTAGTGACTTGAAATTGATTAAGTGTAGCTTCTTGAAATATGATTTTATTCATTTTGAATGTAGTTTAGTTTGGTGACTTGGAGGTGACTTGGTGACTTGAAATTGATTAAGTGGAGGTACTTGAAATGTGATTTTTTTTCGTTTTAATGTAGTTTAGTTTGGTGACTTGAAATTGATTAAGTGGAGGTATTTGAAATATGATTTTTTTTTAATTTTGAATGTAGTTTAGTTTGGTGACTTGGGAGGTGACTTAGGGACTTGAAATTGATTAAGTGTAGGTACTTGAAATGTGAATTCTTTCCTTTTGAATGTAGTTTAGTTTAGTTATTAGGAGGTGACTTAGTGACTTGAAATTGATTAAGTGTAAGTACTTGAAATGCGATTTTTTTCTTTTGAATGTAGTTTAATTTGGTGACTTGGGAGGTGACTTAGTGACTTGAAATTAATTAAGTGTAGGTGCGTGAAATGTGAATTTTTTCCTTTTAAATATAGTTTAGTTTGATGACTTACGAGGTGACTTAGTGACTTAAATTGATTAAGTGTAGGTACTTGAAATATGAATTTTTTCATTTTGAATGTAGTTTAGTTTGGTGACTTGGGAGGTAACTTGGTGACTTGAAATTGATTAAGTGAAGGTATTTGAAATATGATTTTTTCATTTTGAATGTAGTTTAGTTTGGTGGCTTGGGAGGTGACTTAAGGACTTGAAATTGATTAAGTGTAGGTACTTGAAATGTGAATTTTTTCCTTTTGAATGTAGTTTAGTTTGGTAACTTGGGAGGTGACTTAGTGACTTGAAATTGATTGAGTGTAGGTACTAAAAATGTGGATTTTTTTCCTTTTGAATGTAGTTTTGTTTGGTGACTTTGGAGGTGACTTAGTGACTTGAAATTGATTAAGTGTAGGTACTTGAAATGTGAATTTTTTCCTTTTGAATGTAGTTTAGTTTGGTAACTTGGGAGGTGACTTAGTGACTTGAAATTGATTGAGTGTAGGTACTAAAAATGTGGATTTTTTTCCTTTTGAATGTAGTTTTGTTTGGTGACTTTGGAGGTGACTTAGTGACTTGAAATTGATTAAGTGTAGCTACTTGAAATATGAATTTTTTCATTTTGAATGTAGTTTAGTTTGGTGACTTAGGACGTGACTTGGTGACTTGAAATTGATTAAGTGGAAGTATTTGAAATATGATTTTTTTCATTTTGAATGTAGTTTAGTTTGGTGACTTGGGAGGTGACTTAGGAACTTGAAATTGATTAAGTGTAGGTACTTGAAATGTGAATTCTTTCCTTTTGAATGTAGTTTAGTTTAGTTATTAGGAGGTGACTTAGTGACTTGAAATTGATTAAGTGTAAGTACTTGAAATGCGATTTTTTTCTTTTGAATGTAGTTTAATTTGGTGACTTGGGAGGTGACTTAGTGACTTGAAATTAATTAAGTGTAGCTACTTGAAATATGAATTTTTTCATTTTGAATGTAGTTTAGTTTGGTGACTTGCGAGGTGACTTAGTGACTTGAAATTGATTAAGTGTAGGTGCGTGAAATGTGAATTTTTTCCTTTTAAATATAGTTTAGTTTGATGACTTACGAGGTGACTTAGTGACTTAAATTGATTAAGTGTAGGTACTTGAAATATGAATTTTTTCATTTTGAATGTAGTTTAGTTTGGTGACTTGGGAGGTAACTTGGTGACTTGAAATTGATTAAGTGAAGGTATTTGAAATATGATTTTTTCATTTTGAATGTAGTTTAGTTTGGTGGCTTGGGAGGTGACTTCAGGACTTGAAATTGATTAAGTGTAGGTACTTGAAATGTTAATTTTTTCTTTTTGAATGTAGTTTAGTTTGGTGACTTGGGAGGTGACTTAGTGACTTGAAATTGATTAAGTGTAGCTACTTGAAATTTGAATTTTTTTCATTTTGAATGTAGTTTAGTTCGGTGACTAGAGAGGTGACTTGGTGACTTGAAATTGATTAAGTGTAGGTACTTGAAATGTTAATTTTTTCGTTTTGAATGTAGTTTAGTTTGTTGACTTAGTGACTTAAAATTGATTAAGTGGAGGTATTTGAAATATGATTTTTTTTCATTTTGAATGTAGTTTAGTTTGGTGACGTGGGAGGTGACTTAGGGACTTGAAATTGATTAAGTGTAGGTACTTGAAATATGAATTTTTTCCTTTTGAATGTAGTTTAGTTTATTTACTTGGGAGGTGACTTAGTGACTTGAAATTGATTAAGTGTAGGTACTTGAAATTTGGATTTTTTCCTTTTGAATGTAGTTTAATTTGGTGACTTAGGAGGTGACTTAGTAACTTGAAATTGACTAAGTGTAACTACTTGAAATATGAATTTTTTCATCTTGAATGTAGTTTAGTTTGGTGACTTGGGAGGTGACTTAGTGACTTGAAATTTTTTAAGTGTATGTGCTTGAAATGTGAATTTTATCCTTTTAAATGTAATTTAGTTTGATGACTTACGAGGTGACTTAGTGACTTGGAATGTGAACTTTTTTCACTTAAACTAATTATTTGAATCTGATTGGTTGTGTAAATGAAACCTGATTATAGCTTGATATATCAACAGAATTATGAAAATAGAATGGATCTTAGGGTAGAATTTGTTGAAGGTGTCAGACAAGTTGTTGAACATGCTAAGACACTTGATGTTTGGTCACGTTTTCATGCTATTCATTTCCTTATGTTAGATGTGATAGTACAAATCCTTTAATAGAAGAAGTTGTGAAGGGACATCTTTATAGAAGGGGGTTTTACGAGGTCTTTTTATGATTGCGTACTATTCACGGTTATGTTGAGCAAAATAACTTTGTTGTTGGTGAAAGTAGTAGGTCTGCAAAGCATAATAACTATCAAGATACTAGAATGACAGAAATGGTGCATGATGCTCTTGGAATGCAACACAGGGGCGAATTCAGAAAAAATGTCGAAGATGTTCCCAATAGAGAAACGGGTCATTTTTATGAACAACTACATGTTGCTAGTCATATTTTGTTTAACGGGTGTTCACATTCTCATTTGTTTGTTGTTGTTACATTATTAAGTATTAAATCTGATTGAAATATTTTTGAAGGAGGAACAGACTCAATGATAGACCTTATTAAAGAGTTCGTTGACCCCGCCTTAGAGGTTCCTTATTCTTTCTGTAAGGAAAAATGATTGGTGTCATAGTTAGGTCTCTCCTTGATTAGAATTGATTGTTGTGAAGATGGTTTCATGTTATACTTTAAGAAAGATGCTAACCTAGAGTCCTGTAAGTTTTGCCAGCACCCTCGATATAAGCGTGGTTGTCGTGAAAATAAAATTGTTATTATGGCGATGCATTATTTACCTCTAATACCAAGGTTGAAGAGGTTGTATGCTTCAAACAGCTCAGCTCCTCATATGATATAGCACAATGAAAATAGAAGGCCCGCTCGTGTTATGTGTCATCCATCTGATGGAGAGGTTTGGAAGCATTTTGATGCAACTTATCCAGATTTTGCAGCTGAGCCACGAAATATTCGTTTGGGATTATATGCTGATGACTTCTCACTTTTTTTTTGTTGGTGTGGCGCCATATTTATGTTGTCCTATATTTATCACCTCGCATAATCTTCCTCCTGAAATATTGATGATTAGTCCATATATATTTCTGAATTGTGTTGTTCCTGGACCGCGTAATCTAAAAAGCAGAATAAATGTTTACTTGCAACCTTTGATTGATGAATTTCAAATTTTATGGCATGAGGGGATTGAACCTTCAGAAATTTTACTTAATTAGAATTTCAATCTACGTGCATGTCTAATGTGAACTATTAATGATTTTTCTGCTTATGGAATGGTGTCTGGGTGGATAACAGCTGGAAAGTTGGCTTGTCCATACTGCATGAAAAAAAAAATCTTTCACATTGAGACATGACAGGAAAAATTCATGGTTTGATTGTCAACGTTGTTTCTCGCCACCTAATCATAAGTTTATGAGACTCATAAATGCATTCATAAAGAATAGATCTAAACATGATGGTCCACCTCCAAGGTTATCTGATCGTGACATCTGGGAGATAGGTCAGCATTTGCCTAAAGTTAGCAAGGAACCATTGTATAGGCCTGATAGATATGGCATTTCGCATAAATGGACTAAGAAAAGTATATTTTGGGTGTTAGAATATTAGCCAGATAATTTACTTAGAAATAATATTGATGTCATGCATAATGAGAAGAATTATTTTGATAACTTGTTCGACATAGTTATGGATGTCACCGGCAAGACAAAGGATAATCCTAAGGTCAGACTTGATTTACCAAAATATTACAAGCGTAGAGAATTACACTTACAGGAGGGGGCCAATGGCAATATTCTTAAGCCCAAGGCTAGTTATACATTCAAGTTGGACCAAAAGTGAAAAATATGTGAGTGGGTCCAAAGTTTTAAGATGTCAGATGGATGTGTCTCAAGTTTGGTAAAGAGGGTTAATATGACACAAGAAATCTTATGCGGAATGAAAAGTCACGATTTTCATGTTTCATGGAACAATTACTTCTAATTGTTTTTATTGGTTTACCTGAAAGCATATGAAAACCGATAGCAGAGATTAGTTTTTTCTTCAAAGACTTATGTACCACCACCTTAAAAGAAGAAAATTTGGCGCGAATGAAAAGTAATATTGTTGTTATCACCAACAAGTTGGAGAAAATTTTTTGCTAGGGTTCTTTGATGTGATAGAGCATCTTCCCATTCACCTTGTCCATGAAGCTCGGCTAGGCGGTCCAGTTCAAACTAGGTAGATGTATCCATGCGAACGGTAAGCAATTGCAATATATTAAATTCATACATTTTTTTTAATATAGTAAACATCTAATCTTTAAATTATGCAGGGCAACTGAAAAACTGAACAGGGGTCTCAAAAATAAACATAGGGAGGAAGACTCTATATTTAAGGCATATCTTGAGAGATAAGTGTCTCAATTTTATTCATACTACTTTGGTGATGAAGTTGCCCGTTTAAGAAAAAGATCGAATCGTCATCAGGACAATGAGAATGAGCCTCATTTGCAAACGATATCAATTTTCAATCAATCTGATAGTAAGGTTAAAAAGGCCATATTTCGCCAGCTTACTACCTTAGAGCACAAATCAGCAACTTTGTATGTCTTGCTGAATTGTTTGAAAGTTGAGCCCTCTCTGAAGTAAGGAGATTAAATATTAACATATCTTATTTATTTACTCATTTCCTTAAGGAAACTAATTGTGTTTCACATATTGGATTTTCAGTTCATTTAAGACTCAATTCCACGAAAATCAAGTGTATGCATCTTTTGCAACATGGTTTACATATGAGGTTCATAAGTGTGTTAATATTTCTACAAATTTTAAACATTTACACATTCTTCAACTAACATATATATATATGTGTGTGTGTGTATGTGTGTATAATATTTTTAGGTACACCATTCACCAAATGCGGCCGCATACAATCACTTCTTACAAGATATTTATTTGGGACCAGTTGAAGCTCATACAATATCCCATTACACAGCAAATGGGTTTAAATTTTCCACCAAAGAACACTTCAGAACAAGGAAAATAAATAATAGTGGTGTTTGGGTTGAGGGTGATGATGATATTGATTACTTTGGCATCATACAAAAGATCTTAGAACTGGAGTATGATGATTTCCTAGTAAAAAAAATTTTCCTTTTTCGCTGTAAGTGGTTTAAACCAAACACAAGAGGCAGAAGAGTACATAAGGAGCATAACATCATTGAAGTGAAACACAATAGGTCATATCTTGTTTATGATCCCTTTGTTCTAACACAAAATACTAAACAAGTGTATTATGCTCCTTATCCATTGCACAATGATAAGTCTGATTTGTGGGTTGTAATAAAACAAAGCCTATACGGCTGGAAGTTGAGAATGTGTTGGAGACTGCATATCAAAATAAAATCAGATTGATCTCCAGTTAGTGGACATTGATTTAGTGGATAGTTTGAATCACCTGAAAAATATATTTAAAGAAATTAATATTGCAGAAGAAGAGGCTGAGTAGGTAGGAGATGAGGAAACTTCCAAAGAGGGTGAATGGTTTAGTGGAGAATCTTTAGGAAAGGAGGATTAGTTTGTGTAGGTTGTATTTATTATGTATTGATGTCTTTATGCTTTGTACTATTTACCTTTATGTTTCTTATTTTAGATTGATATGTAATATACTGTGTAAGATTGTTGTTTTCACTTTTTCATAATTTATGTAGTAATAGAAATATTCTTTTCTATCTAGTGTTATTGGAGCGAGTCTAAACTTGCTATGGTTATTGATACGCCTAAATTACACCTCTCTTACGAGAGAGTAAGTGGTCGTTGTCAAATATATAACCCAACTAGGTTGGGGTCGAATCCCACAGGGAATATGGTGCTAATTAAGTTGTGTGCAAATTAGTTGACTTTTATCCATTCGTTTTCATAAAATAAATAGGGGGATTTGATTCAGTTCACAAATTAATGGTTTCAGTTTAACAAGATGAAATATGTGTAGTAGTATTCAAATTCAGAGAAATAGTAAGCTAGGGTTATGTCCACCTTGTAGTTTTCAATACTTTCTAAATATGGGCTTTACGAATTCATACATGCATCGTGCTTACAGAGAAGCATATGTATTTAATAACATAATCCTAGTGTTTCTCAACCATCAAGGACTAATTCACTTTAGTTCTCTCAAATCAAAAGCGTTTACCAAAAACAATACAAAATCTCCAAGTAGTTAATCCTGCTAAGGCATTAACTTATGAAATAGGGGTTGGTAATCCTATTTTCTTGTCATTACTTTCTTTTCCGAACATCAACCTTTCTTTCGAACAAGTTGTGTTTTAAGGCATATCCTCTATGTTTGCAACTACGAGAATTCAAGATAAGCAAAGAGAGTATGATATAAACAAATCAATGCATAATGAATTCAAAACCCAAAGTGATAGATTGTATGCTACAAGGCCTCCATAACCCTAACTAATAAACTTAGCTACTCATGAATAAAACGAAAATCACAATAGAAATATCCATCATACCAAAAACTAGAAGAAGATCTTGGTGTTCGAATAAGGAAAACAAGAGAAAAACATTTTTTCTCTCTCTCCTCAAGCTAGGTCACCACTCTCCCTCTTCAAAAACTAATACAGAATAATGAATAATAAATAAAATTCAGTATTAAGTCTTTTAATAATTCCTTCTCTCATAATTGCCTTCTAAGTCCCTTAACTAATTATAAATGACAAATTAGTCTTGAACATAGTTTTCAGTCGCCACATTTGGTCCAGACCGCTACTCTCTCTTGTGTCCTATGCCATCCGCATTCCATAATCCCATTATATCTTCATCTACCTCATTAATACCTAAAATCATACTAATCACATCGGTTATCTCAATTACATAGAAGTAGAGTAAAAACATAAGAAACTAGGAATTTTGTTCTCTAAACTTAGCTAAAACATGAATAAATTATAGTGCTTAGGCGTATAAATATACCCAAGATCAGTTATGTAACTATTTCACTAGTGTTTTAATACTGATTTAGTGATATGAAATATGAATTAGTAACTTGAAATTAGTTACTTGGAATGTTTTCTTATATATTCATTTTGTAAGAACTAACTATTTATTAACTTTACATAGTTTAGATTGCAGGTAAAGTGACAAAGGTAAGCAAAAAGTTGATCCTACAAAGACATAAAAGAAAAAACAACCTCCTCCTTATATACGACCGACAGGTATTTATATATTTGAGGGTCGATTTGCTGACGCGCAGCACGACCCTCATATTCTAGGTCGTCGCAGCATTCAGTTCCTGCATCTATGCATGTGGGTCCACTTCATAGGTCTACATCGACTCATTCTTCTCCCATCCCTGTGCCACCGCCATCACAGTACCTTCGGACAACTGCTGGCACATCCGGTCATCTACCATCGTCTACAGTACCCTCTACTAGCAGCCACCCATGTTCTCATAGTGATTCTGCTGGATCTATTGGGTTGATGGATCTTCATCTTGGAGTAACTCCATTCGGTGCTTCAGATTCGCCCACGCCAGTGCATCCACCAGTACTTGATCCGTAGCCCGGAGACAAAGATGTTTATCAAAGGCGGTATATTATTTCATATGGAGTAGGGTAAGATTTCTAAATATAACAACATTATTCATTTTTCATTTACTATATTATTATGCTCTATAAAATTACTGTTTGATCTTGTGTTGTAGGTTTATGCCCGATGAGGGAACTGAAAAATTACGATTAAATGCATTATTCGATTCTGGAACGGCTATTGGACCAGTTGGCAAAAGGTTCCAGAAAATGAAAGAGAAGAAATATTTAAAGAATTTTATGTAAGGATTTAACTTATCGACTACTTAACACATTGTTAGAATAAAAAGTTAAATAGTATATTTTTATTTTTGTTGTAGAAATATTACTGGTGGGATGATGTGCATATCCATACTATAAAGAGGAATTTTTATAGAAGAGCTAGAGCCAGGATGAACGGTTTATTGGATTATGCCAGAACAAATAGGGTACGACTAGGATTTATACTCGAACTCATGTGGCAAGTTTATCTTCGCTATTAAAATAACGATGAATACAAAGTGTTGAGTGAGAAAGGAAAGAAAGTCAGGGCATCATCCAAGGATGGCTCTCTACATACTGCGGGTGCAGTTAGTCGGATTACTGTGGAGAAAAAAATGATATGTAACCTTTACATTTTTAATTATTTGTTTCTATTTAAATTTTAATTATTTAAAGATCACTAATTTTATCATATGCAGGCAAAAAAATTGGGTAGGAAGCCAAGACAAGATGAGGTATTCGAGGAGACCCATGTAAAGAAGAAAAAGAACCAAACTGATGAAGATGTCTGGGTTGAGTCTCGTGCAAAACCTACCCATGTAAGAATCAAATTGTGTATTTATGAATCTTTTTCTCAAAGTTGATATTATTCAAGTACGAGTAGTTTAATATTTTTTTACTATTAATTTTAACTTTACTTTGAATATAGGATAAATATATACAGCTTGTTAATGAGTTTCGTAGTACTCAGCCTCCTGAAAGTCAGGGTGACACAATACCTAAAGATGTAGAGGAGGAGTTATGTAAAGAAACTATGGGTCCTCCAGTTAGAGGCCAATACTATGGATATCACAGAAAATATTTTAGCGAGAATGTTATGTCTTCGTCCGGCCCTACATCCTATTCGTCATCAGTTGATAGAGAAACCGTTGAGTCACTAAAAGATACGGTTTCTAAACTCACTGAAGAGCTTTCTGCACAGAGAAAGAGAGCAAAGCAGAAGGAGGAGGAAACAACATCACAAATCAGCATGCTGCAACAACAATTCAGCTCTTTTATTCAATCTGCAGGGATTCTTCCTCCTTTTCCTGGTGATGCAGTTTGAGCTGCAAAAAGTATAGGTCCACTGGATGATATAACAACAGATGAGGAATCAGATCCTGTGTGTGCGGCTGAGGATGCGGATGACAAAGACGATGATGAGTGGTAGTTTTTAGACTTTTTATGTGTCGTAGTTTGGATTTGGAGATGAGTTGTAGTTTTTACACTTTGGTATGTTTTTAGACTTATATTGTATGTTGGTTGTATGTGGTTGTATTGTATGTTGGTTGTTTGCATGTTGATTGTATTGTATGCTGGTTGTAAGCTGTTATTTAAAAAAAAAAATTACCAAAAAAACTGACCACATATGGTCAATTTTCTGGAAAATTTTACAAAAATCGACCACACCACTGTTTTCTGGAAAAATTTCACAAAATTGACTATAATTGATCGGTTTTTCTGGTAATTTTATAAAAACCGATCACTAGTTGTCGGTTTTATATAATTAATTAATTAACTAATTAATTTTTAAAAAATGACTAATTGTGGTCATTTTTTTAAAATTAATTAATTATATTAAATAAAACAATCGACCACATATGGTCGATTTTATAAAAATTAATTAATTAATTTAAAAATAAAATCGACCACTTGTGGTCGGTTTATTTTGATTTTTTTTATTTTAAAATTATTTTTTTCTTTTTAAAAAAATATTATTGAATTTTAAATATATATATATATATATATATATAAAATGACCACACGCGGTCGATTTTAAAAAAGCTATCACGCTTTTACCGACCACTCATTTTGGTTGGTTTTATGGTCGAAAATGCAAAAAAAATCGACCACACTTGGTTGATTTTTCTGTTTTTTTTAGTAGTGACCACTTCTCAAGTGACTGCACTTGATCAAGTTGAAGTTACTAGTACACATTTCAAAACACTATACTTAACCATTTTCAACTCTCTAATTCACTTCTCAAGTGACTAAACTTAACCATTTTCAAGTCATGAATTCACATTTCAAGTGACAACACTAAACCAATTTCAAGTCATGAATTCACACTTTCAAGTGATTTCACTTTACTAATTTCTAAGCACAAGTTTACTTTCAAGTAACTACGCTAAACTATTTTCAAGTCACTAATTCACTTCTCAAGTGACTACTCTTGATCAATTTGAAGTCACTAGTACATATTTCAAAACACTACATTTAACCATTTTCAAGTCATGAATTCACATATCAAGTGACTAAACTTAACCATTTTAAAGTCTCTAATTCACTTCTCAATTGACTAAATTTAACCATTTTCAACTCTCTAATTCACTCACTAAGCAATAATGATACATAAACCTTACCTTAAAACTATTATTTAGAATTTCAATTTCACCAGAAAATCTTCCCAAGCACAAACACACCACATCATGCAAAATCAAGTGATGCAAATGAATAAACAAGATTTTGAGTTTCGGCAGATTTTCGAACACAATTATAGTAAGGGGAACATATACTATGCCAAGAAAAACAAATTGCCTAAAAAGCTGAATTATATCATTTAGCAACACCAACATTAGAATAAAAAGTACACAAGACACTGAGCTCTAAAGAAAGCTCTCTCCCCTAATTCATTTTTTTAAACCTCAACGTTAACAAAAAAAAAAAGAGCAAATGTTTAACGGGATAGGTAAGAAAGTCATATAGAAAAATATCTAAGGTATTACACAGTTTTCCCCTCCAATTTCACAAGTGTTAAAAAGTCAATATAAAAAGTAGAAAATGGCTTGTAGAAATGGGGTTACTTTGTCATTGGTCTCTCTGGATGGTGGCGCGCGGTTGGAACCGGGTTTGCTGGCGATGATTTTTTTGAGAGAAAAAGAGTTGCCATCAACAATGACGTGGCGCGGCGGTTGTTGTCTATTACTGGTGTCATAATGCTGTTGGTTGACAATTCTCTGCAGCTTAGGCGATTGGTGGTTGAGGGTTGTTCCAGCTGTTTACCAGTCGTAATGGCCGGTGTTAGCTGGCCGGCGATTGTTTCACTTAAGAGAAAATAAAACAAAGAGAAGGAGGAGGCCAACTGCTTTTAGAAAATAGTGGGAATTGGGATTTTTTGTTGGTTTAAAAGAAAAGAAGAAAAATTTTAGATCTCAACTATTGGATTATTTTTGATCGACGATAGAGATCAAACTGGTCGGTCTAAAAATGTGCTAGAATTTAAACTTCAATTTGAGATAAAAATTTGGCTAAAATGGTCATTAACTTGATACAAAATAGCTAGAAAAAAAATTAAGAAATTTAATTAAATTAGTGTTGCTATTTTAATAAATGTGGAAATGACAAGAAAAATAGTAAGGCGTCGATATTAAAATAAACTAAGCATGTAAGAAATAATGTCACGTAAAATTGATTTAATATTGACCGTTGATCAAATATGATGAACGGTTGAGATTAAAATTGAGGAGATGAGTCAAATTGAGATTAGAAATTGGGTTAAAAAAGATTGAATTGGAGATTTTGATTAGGTTAATACAACGTATTAATCTGATGAATTGTCGGTTAGTTAGCTTCATTATTATAATTTCAATAGTGTATTATCACCTCGATCATATGATGTTAACGTATTATTTAAAATATTTGGATATATAGATTCAGTTACCTAGCTTTTAACTACTATGTACATCACTATACGAGAGATACGTATTTAGACATACATGTATATATATATATATACACACATGTATATATATATATATACACACATGTATATATATATCTATATATATTTGATTAACTATCAACTTTGTAATATGTACTATATACATCACATACACCAGTATATCACATAAAAAATATTACATAAAAATTACCGATATGAAATAAGTTGGGCATAATAATAATAATAACTAATCAAGGTGACATCTTTTGATTGTTTTTTCTATGAGATTTCGAGAAAATGAATACAACAACTAAGTATAGGTTGAAAAAGATTGAATTGGGGATTTCGATTGAGTTCAATTAAACTAAATTGACACAAATTGAGTATAAAATAGCTAGAATTTAAATAAATTAGGAAGATTGAATTGAATTAGGTTGATATTTAATAAGTATAGTAACCATATAAATTTAATATTAAAAAATAAATAAAATTATTATTTTCAAATTAATTATAAATAAATTATGTAAATAAAATTAATAATGTCAATCACATAATAATGTCAATGTATTTTGTATTCTACAAACAATTTTTGGTTAATTAATTTTTGAATACGGTATTAAATATATATATCTCATAATACAACATATTAGTTTGATGAAATTATCAGTTAATTAGCTTCATTATTATAACTCCAATAGTTTGTTATTACCTCGATCATACGATGTTAACATATTATTCAAAATATTTGGATAGATAGATTCAGTTAGCTAGCTTTTGACTACTATGTACAGCACTACACGAGAGATACATACATACATACATATGTATATATATATATATATATATACATACATACATATGTATATATATATATATATATATATATATA